>NW_010194271.1:4416-11490 GCF_000695765.1 Mesitornis unicolor | reverse complement strand
GAAAGAGTAGCATGACCTTTGCATATCAGCTTGAAAAGAACACATTTATTTTAAGAACAAATAATGCAAACTTGCCCTTCTGCCCCCATGCTCTTACCCAGGGAGCTCAGGTTCTGACACAAGCGAAAGCGAGCATTCTAACATGTACACTACTTCAGCACAAGTGTAGGATTCAATTTTGGTTTAAGACTGAACTGGTAGAAGCTGTAAATAAAAGTTAAAGTTAAAAGCATACATCCTTTTTTTTCCATGTGACAACTTTTTCCCAGTAGTTGCAAAGATGGCAAATGTAATCCTAATGAAGATAGTGCCTAGAAAGCTTGTAAAGCTATGCAGTACTGAAATTCAAGTTATTACTAAGTTAAAGAACTAGAAAAATATTTAAAATTAGGCTTCTAGAAGGCTTCCAGGCCAGTAAGAGGGAAGTAAAGTAAGACAAAGATACAAAAAGCACATTTAGCAATCTTGATGTTAACATGTTCTATAAACCCCTAGTGCCTTGATGATGATTTGTAGTACAGTATTAAATTTGGCTTCTGAGTCCAACTATAAGGAAATTATAATAAAGAATTATGATCAAGAATCTGTAGAACTGTCCACACAATAGGGAGGCTACAAATACAATTTAAAACAAGCATTTAACCAAGTAACTAAGTTTTAGCCTCGCCTTGATCTGCCAGGTAGGTCTAGTATGGGCTTGCCTTATGCAAATTGGTCATTTAAGTTTTAAAAAGAAAACAGATGGGTGACTGAATAAATGAGTTGAACTGAAATGGCCAGAGGCAGAAACTCTTACCATAAATTGTTCTTAAGTTACCACAAATAAGTAAACCTAAAAAGGCAAGATGAAACTCTTGTCCTTTCTAACACTGTGTACAAAATACAACAAATGCATTTTATGAAAACATCTTTGGTTACTGACCATTTTTATAGTTAATTATTATCTTGCTCCTTGACAAACAGGCACATATAAACACACTAATCAAAATATCACATTTATCAGTGCATTAAATATCAAAAGTGGATCCATCCTTTCCAATATTTCCAAAACCTCTGGAATTCAAAGTATCATGCCTGATGTTATTATGGTAAATGACCACAGAATGGATTGCAACTGCGCTATTGATCTTTTCATTTCATGTCCATTTGTCTAGAAAATAGTAAATAAAACACTTATTTTTCTTTCAGTCATTTCCATGCATTTAAGCACTGTTTTGAACTTTCTTGGACTTGCATGGTTCTACTATGAACAGAGTAAACACATGCTATTCATTTTCTAAAGGCTCATTCGCAAGCACATCTGCATCTCAGTCAATAAAATTACTGTAGTAGGATATTTCAGAGCCTACCCATTTATCATAAAATGCATTAATTTTTACTACTGTTCTCATAAATTCCACATAAACATTGCCTTTACATAGTTTTAAAATCTAATCCATATTCTAGGATAACATACACTCCAATTGTTACTTTCATAAACAGAAGTGGTGGAACTTAAACATTTCTCACCATATTTTTCATTGGTTTAAAAAAAAAAAAGTCAAACTACAGAAAGTTAAGTGCTTTGGACCTACGCCATAGGAGAGGACGGTATTACTTTGAATTCATAAGGTGACTCTGAAGACACAAAAAAGACGTGGAAAAACTGCAGGTCCTTCCAATGCGTTTTCACAACAGCCTACAGCAGGCTTAAAGGAAATCTCATATTGAACAGGCTTCCCAGCTCACTAATAATTAACCACTGTTTAACAAAATATCTCATTGTAATAAATATGCAAAGCCTCATGCTAGTCTAATTTCCCTCTAAATAAAAACCCAGTTCTTCTGTTCTTGACAGGTAGAAGACTGATAATTTGCCTCTAACACAGAGAAACTAAAACTGCCTGTCCCTCCTCCTGGCATGCTGCATACTGTTTTCATTCCAAGGATTATAACCTCAGAGACTTGGTATTCTCAACAGCTGAAGCCCTGTGCCTGTTACTCCACCTGCATCTTCCTGTTAGACTGAGTCCTTTGGATGTACAATTTCTGTAGGAATCCGAGGCCACGCAGTTTAAATCCCTAAACTTGCACCAGCAGTTACTAATCACAGCTTCCCTTTTCCCTCTGCCCACACTGTAAAACCACCTGCCCAGTTGTATGGATGATAACTGAACTACCAAGCCAAAAAAAAGCACCATCCCCTTGATTGAAACACCAGACTAACAAAAATAAATCGTGCTTTCCGTTGACACGAGCAGAACAAAGCACAGAGAAGAGGGAGCAGGAAGTAGCAAGGAAGGAAATGCAACAATCAGAAAACAAAACAACAACAAAAACACCCCACAAATTAAAAAAACCACCACAACCAAAGAGCTGAATGCCAGATGCTTGTTGCAAAGCACCATTATCTCCCCAGAGAAGGTCCGGAGACAGTGGGCAGTATTGACTTGGGTTCTACAGTGGAAGAGCTGCAGGAAGAGAAGTCCACAGGTAGGACCACAAAGAACCTATGATCTCAGTTTTCAACTTCTTAGAGCTGCCTGCCTATGCCATAACCCTATTTTTGTGAAGATGAGAAACGTGTTGTCATTGGGTACATGGTCCTAGTAACTATGTAACATAAAGGGAACAAAAAACTTCTTTGGTTCTTAAATGTGCTTCACATGTTTGAACAGAGCCTCTGAACTGGCTCTCAACTTGCTTTTTGGTAAACTTTAACAAAGGTTGGTGCTGCACTGTTTTATGAGCATGTGACACAATTAAGCAAGCCATTTTGCAAATACTAGATCTTACCCTCTCTGCTTCCCATCCCCGCTTAGATTCTTTGCTGTGTAGTAGCATGGCTAAGCTCACACTACAGTGGAATAACTAGGAATGTGAATTTTTCTGCCCACTTATTTTCATGAAGCTTATGGAAATTAACTTTGAACTGTTTCTGCTCTGTCAAATTTAATCAAAAGCAGCCAAGAAGTTCAAAATGTCTTGAGTGTCAGCAGGGAGAGGCCGACAGAAAGGATTACTGTGCAGGGAAAACCCAGCTGAAAAGTACATTCTTTCACCAACAACACGGACAGCTCATTGCAGAGCTGTGCATTTAATAGGTCATACAGTAACACACTCAGCAGACGAAAATATATAAATGGTTTGACTGTGATCTTTGTCTTCGCCACTAGCTATGCCCATACAATTACCTTCTGTTAGCAGAGCCACCATGGCCAGTTTTAGGATTCAGGCTTCTTCCCATACTTGACTCTGCTCACAGTATCCATCACACTTCTTGCACCTGGCAGCTCCTATCAGGGTGGTTACCAGCCAGCAAAGTCCGTGAAATGAGAAACAGGAGAGCAAGTCATAGTAACTCAGTGTTGAGCACTCTCCCCTCTTCTCCCCCAGCTTTCACAAGCTCCTCTGGCTGTGGCTGCTGCTTTCCCAACCGAGGTGATGACAGCAGCCAGATGAACTGGAGGAGGCTGTGGGGAAACAACAAATCAACTGGACACAGACAACAGCAACAGAAGCAGCTACCAGTGAAGTTCACAGCTTTCCCTCATCGACCTCCTCACAGAAAGAGTTGTGTTGCCACAAAAGCTCTGCAGATCCGCACAGCTTCAGCCTCCATAGGGCACTAGGCAAATTAAGATACTTTGCATATCAGATCCTATACATTGGATCGATCCATATATTGGTTTAGCATCAACTTTGGAGCTGAACCAAGTGTAAATGAAAATGAAATCATATATCTCCTTCAACTAAACACAGAAGTTTAAATAGCTACAAATCACACCCTTCCCCCAATACTTTCACTGCTTTCCCAAAATATTTCAACAGCATAAACTGTTTATACTTCAGAGGCAAGTGCATATAATAGGTATAGAGCTTGTGTTCAACAAAGCAGAGAAATAATTACCCTGAACTTTCCACCTCCTACACACAATTCCTCCCCAAAAGAAACAATTGCAAGGCTAAACGGTGATTTAGCTGTTGACACTGTGATTCAACAACCTACAGACTGCTCACATGAAACAGTTCTTATGCATCCCTAATGACCAACAAAACACATTGCCACAAACAACAATAAAAGGAACCTGTAATTTCCTAGACCTAGAGCTGTTCAACCTCCTACCACTGGAATCATTTCTGCTTTGTAAAAGAAAAAAAAATAAAAATGCTAAGTTCTTTCCTTCTCTGCTGGAGAGATTTTATAGCATAAATATAGTAGAGAATTTTTCATGCATACAGCACCTAGTTGAACCAAATTTCCAAGTGGTAACTGATTAACAGCCCTGTTCTCTATTTATTAAGTGAACTCAGCACAAGATTTGTGTTTTAGCTTCAGTTTTAAGACTTCAATTCAGTTTTCTACATCTTGCACAGAATCTTCCAGGAAGACTATGATTCACAGTCACAACACTGCTACTGATTTCTAGCTCAGATTCAGGAATATGTCCCTGCTATGGAGAACAGTTCATCAGGTGCTGTAGTCCAACCAAAAGCACAGATATCCTCAGGTACTTTCCTGAAGCAAGCCAAAAGCGAGAAAAACAGCATCATATTATTAATTGGGTAGCAATTATTTTACTCCGCTATTCTTGTCAGGGAGTAAACAGATGTTTGTACTGAAGGATGCTGCTGTGGAAGAATAGGAAGTGATCCAGAACCTATTAATTTCTGTGTAAAATTAAGCATCCACTCCAGACTCGGAATAGTTATTCAGGAAGCAGAATAATAAAACTGGATCACAAAAGTCAGATGGACAAAAAAGCAGCAACTCTGAAGAAGCACTTATCCTGTAATTTGTTTATATTTTATCCTAAAGACTTAGTCCTGCAAGAATGCTTGTGGCTCTGTAGTTGACCATCCACGCTTGACTTCTTATAGGCAAGCGATCATGATCATTAAATTTACACCTAAACATATAGCTAAACTCTCCAGATGAAATTAACCTACAAATAAAACTAAAAAACCCAAACAAACAAATCATGCATAGAATTTTCTTAGATCATAAGATCTTCAGTGTACAGAACTGTCCACACAGGTCCTGAAACAATATTTATTGTCTACCAATGTTATCTATCCCCTACACTTGGGGACTTCACAGTTCTGCAAGACGTTATTTTGGCTTACATTTTATGGACATTGTCAACAGGCCCCCATAGAATCCCTCTCTACGTTGTACTCCTTGTTGGTATAGCATCCTTTCCTTCCATAAAAGCCAATTCATAGAAACCTGACTTTACAAAAGCACACACAGCACTCATTTGTGTCACTTGTGGTTCTCAAAATGCCTTTTCATGCAGTTGTTGGAGGTAACTCTCAGCACTATTTGGAATTAGATTAAATTAGACGAAAAGTAGATCAGACCTAATTTGGCAAGATCCAAACACAGTCAAACAGCTTCAGGGCAGTTTTAAATCTGAGACAGAAGAGCTGGGAATACTTCCCATTTCTGATTTAAGGAACCTTCTCTCACTGATAATTCAGAGTGTTTCCCACATTTTCACTGTTGTGGAGCAAGCAGATTTCTGATTTCATTTTACTGTCAGGGTGGAGACAACCCCCTTCATAGAAAAATAAAACCAACAGGAGGAACTCGCTGTGTTTTGCCTTTCAAATAAATCTGAGTGTTAGTGAAAATGCAAGTAGAACCATTCTGGAAGCAGTGCCTCATGTTTTGATGCAGAAACTCAAGGGTTCCTTCACAGAAGGGACACCCAGAACCACTAGGTTGGGCATGAAGGGAAGGACCGATGAGAAAAACATACCTAGTCTGGTTTGAGAAAAGATGTCAAACCAAACGAATCCACGCCGTCTAGCCTTGTGATGGCTTCACTACATCTTCAATGTGATACATTCTAAACATCAGCTCTGCAACAGTTTTGATGGTTAGGTAATTTCTAAAGATTGCATACAGATATGGCTTTTAGAAACAAAACATTTATCATTCATTTAGGAAAAAAAATGTGAAGCTAAACCCATTTTCTGCCTGTTCTGCATTTTCTGTTTCTATTTCTAACTTACACTACTTTGACCTGGGCATCCATTAACACCAAGAAATAGATTGGTTTTTCAAATGTGATTTTCCCCCCCTCCCCTCTTCTCATTGCTTTAGGACAGGATAGCTGTTACAAATATGGATCTGAAGCTACTAATCACATACATTTCTGGCTTACATGCATGTGCTGCACCTACAGTTATCCAGGATCACACTGCTTTAAAAAAAAGGCATGTTGAGGACTAAAAAAATCTTCCTTTACCTCCCTCCCTCCTCCAAATCCAAACCTTTCTCAATCAAAACCAGTCCATTCTGCTAATCCTGAAGCACTCCACCCTGGCTGGCAGCATGTCCCAACTCTCAGCCAACTGTGTTTTAAGTTTTGTAGGACAAGAAAGAATGTGCTTAAAAAAACCAAAAAGCCTCTGCAGTTTCATAGACTAAGACATTCGGTTCTGACTTACATTGCAAGATGTTGGCTTAAAGCTGGGGGCCAAAGATGATGTTGCTATTCCCAGTATTGCACGTGACCCAGAATTAGAATGTAATCAAATTACTCATTTCAACAACATAACACAATCAGTAATTCTACAGAAGACTGTTTAATTAAATCTCATCCCACACATATTTTGGTTACTATTTTAAACTTATGACAAACAGAAGAAAATCCCATTATGTCAATAATGTTACGCACCGAGTCACATACACAAAAATAGAATCATGACTTTAAAGGGCTCAAAAAACCTTGAGCTTGTCTTGCACAGGTCCCTAGAGACCCAAAGAAGTGTCAGGTTGGCCAGATGCCTTTTGGACAATGTAGCCGTTGTCAAACACATGTGCCAGGAGACCAAGGCCCAGCACACGACCAGGATCTACCATGAGGGAGTGTCTTCAGCTACAGTTGTCCTCACAAGTCTAGTCTTTCTCTTGCCTGCTCTAGTTCTGCTCTTCTTCCACACCGGGCAAGTCCTGCGTTCTTCCCCACCCTACTTCATGGTATCAACTTTGCAATTTCTTACCCTTTGGCACTGTTTCTAACCATGCTCTTGCCTGGCCATTTAACAGGTGCAAGCCCTTCAGCACTCCCGTTCCTTCCCTAC
>NW_010194271.1:0-4385 GCF_000695765.1 Mesitornis unicolor | reverse complement strand
TTCCATACCTGTGGCTGCCTCTTTCCCAAGCCTGTTTCTTACCAGCTTGGCATGAGCATCCACACACCAGTCAAAAATCCCTACAGGCACCTGAAGAAACATTGCTACAGATAAAAGGCCATCAATTACAGAATTCAGTTACACGCAGAGGCCCACAGTTTATCCCTAAGAACCCTTGAACTTTGAGAAGTGTTGGTACATCTCTGACAGTGTGGGCTATCTATCCTTAAGACAATTTGAAGTTTATCTCTTTCTAAATATGTTGCACTTTAAAGCAATAACTTTGTTTTAAGACAACGTCTGATCACAGGGCATTACTGTACACAGATCCCATCCTAAATCACTCTTGGCTATCAGACCTGATGAATTTAGCACTGAGAGTAAGGGCTGCATTAAGAACACTAATCTTCAAAATCCTTTGAGGAATAAAAACAAGAATATGTGACCTAAACATCCAGTGTTCTGAGAGACAAGAGGTAGAGACAGCCCTGCAATAATGACAGAGGGAAGGTTAGAGGATGCACCTGAACTCTTTGTGACCATAAACATCAGTGTCTTTCGGCTGGTGTAATTTGTGCCCTAAAGCACCCTGCAGTCATTTGTTTAGAACATAGCTAATGTTCAGTGTGCCTTAAGGGCAGTGGAAAATCTGCCAAGATGAGTGCAGTCTTGAATAGTTGATAATTCCTACTGAAACTATAAAGAACCTGAAGAATCCTGAAGAGACTGGGAAAATGCATAACATGCCAAAAGCATTTGTTTAAATCTGATGCTCACTAGTAAGTGTTGGCGTAGGAGGGGATAAGCAATAAGCAAAGAAAGGAGAGAATACCTAGGGTATTTGAAGTTTATACATGTAAGAGATTTCCAAACCAGAAACTGGGTGCAAGTCTCCAAATACTACATATGTTCTGAATTTCAAGATGTATTTTTACTTGTTCACCTAGTTAAGCACAGAACAGCTATCTGTATACAAATGCAAATTAGAGAACTTTTCTGCTAGTAGTAAAACATGTCATTAAATACACATTTCTTCCATTTCAAAGCATTTTACTACAATTTAGCGAAGATTAATATTACAATGTTACCCTCTTCAATTTATTTTTCTACTGAGCATGCAATTTTCTACTTGGCTAATCATTTAAACATGATTATGAAACAAGAATACACACATCACTGAGTCTCAATCGACGAGCACAGAGCTCATTTATTAGAAGTTAGGAATGTCAAAGAAATGAAAGCAGATAAATGGAGTTTTACTGCTGACTAGCATCAAAACAAGATCAGTTTTCATACAGTTTTGGGATTTTTGTCCACTGTGGCAATGAATAGGGAAAGGAGAAAAATTAGTGCAGCACATTCTTTTATTTAGTAATTGCTATTCAAATTTATTTTTATTTCTAGTAATTGCTATTTAAATATAAACTACAATCTTTCATAAAGAATAACAACCTAAGAGTTTGAATACAGATTAAAAATCCTTATTAAGATATACGAAAAAAAGCTTAAGTAATGTATTGCTACCTAATTTCTTTGCCATTAACAGATTTAACTGGTAGTGAAAAGAAACAAATCTCTGGATCCATCTTTAAATTAAAGTAATTTTTTACAGCTAGCAGGTATGCACAGTTTAGTGGCCTTGCCATTTTTAGTAAGAGCATTTGCTCATTATTAGATATTCCAGTGAGTTTGTCCTCCCAAATTACCATGTATCAGTACAGAAAGATCTGTTTATCAGCGTGACTGACACAATACAGACACTGATACTCGTTATAAACTATTCACTAACTGAAGGAGATGCTAAAAACAGGAAAGAACACATTCTCCAAAATTGAAGAGCTTTTATATTTAGCGTGATTAGAATATTACAATGTTTCAGCCAGTGCTTTGAGGGGATCACTAGTTCAGATGGACAAAAGCCTGACCAGCATTCAAGAAGCTTTCTGACCCAGAGAATCATAAGCCACAAGGTAGGTACGAGCATCTGCCAGGAAAGCAGAGCAGAAGGAACACCATGACAAGAGTGACAAACATCTACCCATCCTTGTAAGATGGAGAGATCACAAACAAGGTGGCTGGCAAGCTGCTGGGGGGGGCAGCTATATCAAGAAATCAAAGTAAAACAGCACAGACCTACCTTGCATCAGGGGAAGTGCAAGGCATCTGCATATTGACAGAGGTTTTTGGAGGAAATTCAGTCCTAGAGACACTGCTCACAGTCAGTGCCTGGCATTAAAAACTCAGCCTCCACTTTTGCTCACCTGGCCCCATACACGAACCACGCTGAGTGTTGCAGGGCACATTTCTGTACCTGAAGTTCTATACCTGCATTTCATGTTGGGCTGCCTGATTACACAGGACACAATGCTAAATACATCCAAAAAATGCAGAAGTAGATATTTCTGTTGACAAGTGCCAAGAGTTAAATAGTCACAGTTAAAAACAGACAAGAAATGTGTTTCAGATAAGTGTTTGACAGCATTACTGCAAATCTCAGAGCAGAAAATGCTTTTTCACCACATCTCTTTCGCAAAAAAAATAGGATTTTAAGAAAATCTGATAACAATGCTGAAGATGGCCTTCTCTTGTTTAGCATCCACAAGACTTCAGAGCATGCAGCAGTCCCAAAAAGCACACAGCTCATTCACAGTAGTATTCAAGAGTTCCCTAAAACACTAACAGGGAAAAGGGCACTGTCTCAGAACCTGAGAAAGGAAGCAGTAGATTTCACTATCTGGCAATTTTAGGTTTTTATATATATTTTTTTTTTTTAAAGGAGATACAGTGAACTTGAGAAGGTAACACTGTAACTTACTCCACTAGGACACAAGTCTTGCATTTCACTAGAAGTTGGGGCATTCCTAGTAAAATAAATTCAAGAATGGCCTCTGTTACAGATTTCATACGAACAGACATTTGAACCCAAAAGAATTACTTTTTACATGTGTTTTTACTCAAAGACGGAGATGAGAACACCATCAAGCAGTGCAAGTTTTAACACTATCTACCCAATCACTATGGAAAAGAACCAAAAAAATTGTGTTGAAGTAGAGAAGGTTCCAGTAATGTCTATTACAAAGCGATCTACTCAGGCACCAATAATCAGCTTCAAGATTTCTATCAATGTCAGCAGGTTTTGAGCCTGAGCTTTGTTTGGCATGGTTCATTAAATATTAGGCTATTTCTTAAAGCCTGTATGACAGGCTTTCTGTTGCAGATTAACTGCAATCACAGCCAGACACATTCAGGAATATAAGGGTAACACTAACACCTACATTGCAAGCACCAAAACGAACAATAAAGCTTCCATGCAACCAAGGAAGACAGCATTCGTACAGGATGGACCTTGTCAAAACACACCACTGAACCCCTAGGACCTGACAGAAGTGCTAGCAGAGGGCATACCCAGAACCACCGAAGGTACCACTGATGGACAGGAAAGACTCAGATTAATTAAGTCTTCTTACCAGTCTTCTGCTGAATCTCATATTTTCCAGAGACCATGCTCCATGCTTCTTTCCTCCCTTCATTAACACACACACACACACACACCTCCCTAGTATACTTGGTTGAAACTCCTGCAAGGTGGCTGCTAAAAATGCAAGGCAGTAGGACAAAGATGGGCAGCTGGAATCAGAGCTTCAGACACCAACATCACTATAGTAGAAATAATTGGGCTGCTGAGACTTCCCACCAATATCATTGTCCCAGCAATCTGGCCACTTGTACTGACTGGTTATCTGCTCCTGTTTTTCATGTATCTGTGACACTTCCTCTTTCCCAATTACTATTATGAAAATCTCAAATATACACACTTTAAAATATATTTTCAGATATTAAAAAAATATATTGACCACTTATTCCTCTAAATATTTCAATTCTAGAATTCCTGCAGCTCAGAAAAGTTGTTCTACATTTGATCCGAATATTTACTCCAATCAAATATCAAAAAAATAGACATGGATTTAAAAAAATTAAGAAATCTGTCAATCCTGGATATTGCCACGTCTGTTTTCTCTGATCATTGTATAAACTAAGTTTGTGTATTCCACAATATGAACATACAGTCTTAAGGTCTGTTATTAAGGGGAGCCGCAATTCTTCCAGCTCTGGTGACAGCCACTGCCATTCAGCCCCTATGAGAAGTCAAACCAGTCACCAGCTCCGCACACACAAGGGACAGAGCCAATTCCACTTCCTCAACTGTACAGACTCCGCCACAGTGGAGTAGGAAGAGCAGAGAAAGGCATAAACGAGTGAGTGACTCCAGTGAACATGGATGACAACATCTAAAGGCTGTGATCCCATTAAATACAAATACTTAACTTTTTTAATAGAAGCACTGCTAAGAAATAGCATGACTGTATTTTTTTTTCATTTTTTTT
>NW_010194270.1:9621-24900 GCF_000695765.1 Mesitornis unicolor | reverse complement strand
TCCCCTACGCTGGTCTCTAATAGGTCATTCCATTCCTGAACCTGGTCTTCAATTACTTTACTACTGCACATACCTGCTATTACTTGCAGAATCACTCCCAGTTAGTAGAATGACTAAGAAAAGCATCAGGCTGGCATTTAAAAGTAACTTTCTGACACAAAACCAAAAAACCCGAAGGACACCCAGCAACTAATGAGTAGTACATCTTTTGTTCAGGTGTTTTGACAGAATCTCTTGAGGACACCGCACTGATGCTCCATAAAGCAAGACTGTTAAGTAGTATTTTATTTCTACAGCTCCTAAAATAATATAATAAATGAAGATAGGCTGTTGGGTAATCACAAATGATAGGAACTGCAGAGAGACTCCAGTGAGCTCCTCTGCTGTCAGATAAATGGTGTCCCTCTCTGCATCTTCACTGATAATGTCCTGCTTGCCTCTCATGCAGCTCCTCACACAGCTCGGGGCACGAAACACCTCCAAACAACTCGTAAGGCCTGTTTTATTCAAACACATGCCTGCCCAAAGCCTGTTTCCAATTCAATCTCTGGATGAAAAAAAATCTAGCCACCAAGTTTCTAACTCACGAGGAAGTCCTAATCTGAACCCCCCTGGGTTGTCTTTCTACTTTAAAACCAAACCAAAACAAAAGTCTTCCACCTTCCCCACACTTAATCTCCTTTCCAGCCTCACTCCATCCTCCCCATCTTTGTAACAAATCATGCTGGGCACTAACCAGCGCTCTGTGCTCTGGAGCTGGCAAATCCCCTTCTGTTCTCCTCACTGCATTTGCCATGGCTGAATGCTCCGGGAAGGGCCATCCATGCTCCTTTGTTCTGTGCAATACCCGTGTGCAATACCTGTGGAAGCTGCTGAAATAAATACTGATCCTTCCCATTTACTGCTGTCCAGCTACCACAGCAATCTGCTCTTACAATGCACGTGTACCTGCCTTTATGTTTACAGCTGTAAAACAGTTTTTGCTCTTTTACCTCTATTTTCCTTTTCTCCACTGTGTTCTGCATTTTTCTCCCAGTATCACACACAGTTTGAAAACTGCCAGTGCTAAATGTAATGGACAAAATAACTTCATTGCTTTTATTATAGTTATGAAGCATTTACACCTTTTATGGCATCGATTTCTGTGGAAGAAAACAAGCTATTTCATAAACACATGCAAAACTTTAACCATATGATGATTGCTTTATGATTTCCTTACTACCACACCTGGTGAAAATATAAGCTTTTTTTTTTCCAGGATTGTGTCTAGCCAGAACCTGAAAATTGTTAATGCCATCTGTCCAGAGTGTGCTTCACATTCAGCATTCATACAGGGATTTCTGATCCAGCCGATGAATACATAAAAGCAGCCAGAGGGCAAGCAGAGAGAAAATTTGCTTTTGTCTCAGGTGCATTAAGAGCACCTAATTCCCTGCACTCTATTTCTTTTCCCCAGACCACACACACAAATCAAAGCTATCTAATAAATCCCTAAATAAACTGAAGAGATGTAAAGGTATAAAGATAGCTGTTTAGCTCTAATAACTACTACTACTCCTCCCTAATAAGGGAGTGGAGCATCTCCCTTATGAGGAGCGGCTGAGGGAGCTGGGTCTCTTTAGCTTGGAGCAGAGGAGACTGAGGGGAGACCTCATTCATGTTTATAAATTTGTAAAGGGCGAGTGTCACGAGGAAGGAGCCAGGCTCTTCTCTCTGATGTCCAATGACAGGACAAGGGGCAATGGGAGCAAGCTGGAGCACAGGAGGTTCAACCTGAACATGAGGAAAAACTTTTTTTACTGTGAGGGTGCCAGAGCATGGCCCAGGCTGCCCAGAGAGGCTGTGGAGTCTCCTTCTCTGCAGACATTCAAAACCCGCCTGGACGTGTTCCTGTGTGACCTGGTCTGGGTGATCCTGCTCTGGCAGGGGTTGGACTGGATGAGCTTTCGAGGTCCCTTCCAACTCCTGAGATTCTGTGATTCTGTGAACTGACCTTTTAAATTCAAATGGTATTTTTGAGAAAGACACCACAACCAAACATTTTGATAGTTAAGATGATGTGACATATTTAAACCAAGCATACAATTACTCTTGGTTTTTTATAGATTTCATGTGTTCCTTCTTCCAAGCCCACTGTAAGAGTAAGTCTGACACAGACCGATACCCCTCTGAACCGTCAACCTTCGAGGCCTTTCCCGAGTTCACCAGAAGATGGCGCACTAGTCCCAACCTGAACAGAAAGAGGCGCGTACTGAGTATGTAACTCCGGAGACTTCCGTATGTCAAAGGAGTCTATTTTGTCACAAATTTTTAAAATGTCTTATTAGTAAGTAAAAAAAAAAAAAAAGTCTTTTTTCCCCCTAAGTATAACACCTGGAATTTAATTTTATCGTGGATGCAATAAGGAAAAGCACAAACCTAGCACAGATTTACTAAACACTTCCTGGGAAATACTAAGATACTTCTTAAAATCATATACAAGTAAATATGGAATACAATACTCAAATGCCTCCCTACAGTTCCAAAAAAATTATATGAGTGAAAATCAGTTGTAGCTATGGGTACCTGCAATTCAATTAGAACAAATTATATTCGTTAATGTAAACAATACACGTTATCATGCAAGCCCTTTGTTTCTATGAAAATAAGTATTGCTTCTTTGGGGTGCTGAACAGATGTTTCCAGGACAACATACACTTGCATTTGAAACGTCCTTGACTGACTGCTTTTTTGTAAGGGACCTGACCACACATTCAATCAAAAACACACACAGAGAGAAGCAACTTTGTTTCAAAATAGATACAATTATAACTATAGAATATAATTGTGTTTGCACCACTGCAAGTGCTAGTATAATGTTGTCTCTTGATGTAGTTGAACTGGCTTCACAGAGAGAAAATACAGATGACAGAGGCTGAAGAAATCAGAACCACAACTTCCTTCCAGTAAAGTCGTCTTTCGTTTCTCCAAGCTATTAAGCAATTCTGTATTTTCTAAGCTTATGCAGACAACACACACCTTCAACTGGAAACAGAAATTGCCCAACCAGTTACACGCACTGGTTTCTTTTTGCTTAGATATTTGCTTTAAATATAACTGAGATGGAACAAATTACCATGTTTTTCAGGAAACGTAGCTGCTCGGACTTGCCATGGAGAAGAGGTCAAGCCATATCATAGAAAATTGAAAAGAAAGTAACTCTTTGCATACCAGAAGTTACAGACGCATGTGCAAGTAAGCTGTAAATGAAGGTGTTTCAGATACACTCACTTGTGGACAGCTAATATGTCACGTTATATTAGATCTGTTAACTGTCTTTGTAAACAGCAATGAAAGCAGAACACTATTCTTCCACACTCAGACTTACTGCATTTAAAGTTGCTCTGGAGGAACGATCAAGGGAAGAGGTGGTCCCCAATTCTAGCTGTCAGATCAAGAAAGAAGCAGCTCACAGAGCAGGAGTAATAAAATTAAATCCTACTACTAGGCCCACCAACTGCTATGGCTAAGTATAGGTATTCATACTGCAGTTTCTCGGTTTGTTTAGATGTTTGCTTTTTTTAAGAGTTCATACTTTGTTGATGATAGAAGGTGTGTTTGTGTACAAAAGAGGAAGGAGGGAAGAAAAGAGATAAAGCCAGATCATGTGGGTACTGCAGATAGCAACTGTAAAAACAGACTCCATTACCTTACCTTGCAGTCAACCATGGAGCACACTGATATCTCTGGACCAAATTGTGGTGGTCGTTTACAAATTGCAGCTTTAGTTGGTCGCTGCAGTTCAATTTGGATGTCTCATGGCTGGTTTTACAGCCTTTTTTCTCTTAAGCAAGGTATGTTTTACCTGTTTTAGCTGTCTAGCCCACACCACACACATTCATTACTGATGCTAAGAAAAAAAACGACTGGACTCTTGCCCTCATCTCCCTTCTTTGCTGGGCTGCCATATTTTCTTTTATCTGTTTACTGAAGAAGAAAAGAGTCCAATAGGTAATGAAGTTCTCTTTAGCATTTGATTTTTGTAACTCTGACACCACATTGCTTCAACAAATGCTCATCTACAGTAATTTCTTTGTGCTTTAGTATGCCATATAGAGTAATGTACGTTACATCTGTGGTACACACAGCCAAACAGACAGCTCTGAGGATTTCTGAAAACAGACAGGAAAGTCAAACACCTTGTTCTTTACTGAGTGAATCCATCTATGACTTTGGTGGCAACTTTGTTTTCTGAAAGCACTGGCCCACAGAGGGTGCGTGCCTTTGTCGTTTACACCTATCAAGAAGTGATAGACTCAACACACACCTCAAACAGAAACTTCCCTATATCACCCCGTTTTGCATACTCCAAAAGCTTCCTCTTTGAACTCATACACATACAGGAACTTAAGCTAAGACATGCCCAATTCTTAAATGTTTTTTATTTATCTTAAGAAGAGAGAGGATTTTTTTATAAACATACACTAGCACATATACAACTCCTACAAGTTCTGCTGTATTAATTTCATGCCCCTCTGAAATCAGTATAAAAACATTCCCATAACTTCAACCTAATTTTATTTTACATCTATTTTGTACAACATAGTATTGTAACATTAAAATTACAGCTCAGAGTGGCAATGAGATGGTGAACAAGACTGCAAGTCATTATGACTAGGATTTTGCTGTGTATTTCTGCTTTTGGGACTAAGGTGGATATTGCAATCTATAAACCAAGTTCTATTTTCTAACCATAGCTTGTTTCTTTCTAAGCACTTCACAAGAGGAAAAAGAAGCACGGTAAAAAGGCAGCATAATGCTAACATAACATTTAATAGTGCTAACAGCGTCAGCAGCATAATGCCAACAGTCATTTAAAAAAATATTCAGGCTTTACTGAACTATAAAAGCAGTCATATAAAAGCAGGAGCAAGAGATGCATCATTAAATGAAACATTCTTAACAGTTTTAATAGAAAAAGAGTTTTCCCTTTGTTTTGATGTAGTAAATCAGCGATTTATTACAAGTGGATGACTTGGCTTTTCTTTGCAAACTGGTAAGATTTTCCTGTTACTACCAGGGATCAGAGCTAAGCTGGATTTTCTGCATTTACTTCCTTGTTTGTGCAGCAGCAGCAAGTCTGGTAAGATATGTGTTTATTGGTTACCTACCTACTGCAAATACATCTATTTCAATTAAAGAAATGACACACAACAGGAAATCAAGAATGAGAAAGTTTTGCTAAAGTTGGAAGCTTAAACACATTTATTTACACTTCAGAAGTTTTCCAAACTTGTGTGGCTTTCTGACACCTCAGTTCATCTGTCTGCATCTACAGCTACCCTGATTTGTCCTCTATACATCACTGAATGAACACTGCATTGAAATAAAATGCATCTGTTACTGGATCACGTTGGCCTCACATAAACTTTGCAGTTAAAAATCCACATACTCTACAATAGTGAAACAGGAAGACAAAGAGCTCCAGCTTTTCACAAACACCGTGCTGTTAACAACCCGTGTAACAACCTCGTTGGGTAATAAAGTTGTGCGTTTCTTGCTTACACCTTGCAACACGCATCAGTCCTTTCTGAAGACGAAATACAGTTCTGTGGCAGAGGCTGATGGGGAACTGGAGCCCCCAGTCACTGGCAGTCCACCTCTGGTTTGCCAGCACAGATTGATCTCATGCCAAATACCATACAAAAGATTAAAATGATAGAAAGTGGCTTGAAAACCAAAGAGTTCTAGACAGCAGCTGTAACCACAAAGTAGGATGCAGGCAGCTCTGCCTTGTGACTGCATCATTGAATGTATGCTCATTTAGGTGCTGCTGACTGCATTGCTACAGAGCTCTGGTCCCCAGAGTCTATTTTTGGTGCTGTATCCCATTGACTTTCCCTCCCAAGTCTGTAGATCCTCAGTTTGCCACCACCTGCTAACAACTGTGTCTGTGCAGAATTCCCACTCATTTCAGCAGGGAATTCTGCTTTAAAATTCATGTGATAAAGACCCAAATTTAAGAGCTATTATTTCCTGACCCTGCTTCAGTAGCACTTAAGACTCAGTGAAGTCAGCAAGTCTGGCTGAGCGAAGGCTAAGCGAGTTTGAACTTAAACAATTTACACGTTCCAATTTACTCGAAAAGACAAAAAACACAAACGAAGAAGCTGTTCCACAGCTGCTGCCTGGACTGCCACCATCATGGTCTGCAAGGCTACAGGAATCATGATGATTCATAGTGCTTAGGACTAAAAACTGCCAGATCCCTTCAAGTTTGGAGCTACAGAACATGAGCCAGTTATTATGCCATTTTCTCCTAAGGAAACAACCAGATGAATCACATGTCAGTAAGAGAACAGCCCTTACTCAAAGCAAGAGATGTTTTGGTAGAAGTGGGTAAGGAACAGTCTCCCATAATATTATTAACAGACATTGCCTTTATCATTCTGCAGTAGAATAAGTACAAGAGCTTTCAGTGGAATGGAGCCTTCCTACCGACATAACATTAATGTTAACAAATTTAAATAAAAACTGCAAATGTTTTTATGTTAGTCTATTGAAAGACAATGCACGCTCATGTACATGACTCTAATTTCCATTTCAAATATTTTTCAAAATTGAAAGACAATTATTAAGTATTTATTGTTATTTATGCATAAACTGAGAATCTACAGACTTTTGCTTGAAGACTTTACAGACTTACTGTTATTAGCAAGGCTCCTTTTTAGTATTATTTTTTAAGTCATCCCTATGGTGGATTTATTACAATACCATGAGCATAGATAAAGCAAAGCAAAACAGGGGAGAGGGAGAAGGAACACAAACATCACAGGCAGGGCCTTTTTTGCTTAATCTCCGAGTCTAAACCACCAGCCGAATTATATTGTGATCATTTTACACATCACAGAATCACAGAATCCCAGACCGTTGGGGATTGGAAGGGACCTCCAAAGCTCATCCAGTCCAATCCCCCTGCCGGAGCAGGAACACCCAGATGAGGTTACACAGGAAGGTGTCCAGGCGGGTTTTGAATGTCTGCAGAGAAGGAGACTCCACAACCTCTCTGGGCAGCCTGGGCCAGTGCTCTGTCACCCTCACTGAGAAGAAGTTTCTTCTCCAATTGAAGTGGAACCGCCTGTGTTCCAGTTTGTGTCCGTCACCCCTTGTCCTATCATTGTTTGTCACCGAGAAGAGCCTGGCTCCATCCTCGTGACACTCACCCTTCAAATACTTATAAACATTAATGAGGTTTCCCCTCAGTCTCCTCTTCTGCAAACTAAAGAGCCCCAGCTCCCTCAGCCGCTCCTCAGAAGGGAGATGCTCCACTCCCTTAATCATCTTTGTAGCCCTACGCTGGACTCTCTCCAGCAGTTCCCTGTCCTTCTTGAACTGAGGGGCCCAGAACTGGATGCAATATTCCAGATGCGGTCTCACCAGGGCAGAGTAGAGGGGGAGGAGAAATACACATGTAACTTTCTAGAATACAGTGCAGGTATAATAATAAATGGCATTAACAGTAGAAATAAATTAGGCCAAGAAAATCTCAAGTTTTTCTTATGTGTTTGTTTTGATGGGTGAGACAGAAAAACAGATTTGGCAAGAAGAAAAGATGTGGCAGCAAGGGAAAGAAGGAAGTAGCCTCAGTAGAAAATAGGGAGGAGGGTGTGAGAGACAGCGAGTGAGTAATACCAGAGTTAGTGTAGTCCAGATCAAATGTTTGAAGAGACTGGTTTTCTACTGCTTCACAACTGGTAAAACTGTAAGTGCATTTATCTGAATCTTAACAGACATACACAAGCACCTTTTAAACCTTAAAGAAACAAGATCAGGAAGATGACTAGCTTTATCTTTAAAATATTGCACCATGAAGCCCAAATTATTGACATAGAATACTTTTTAGGGAATGTCACACGTGATCAAATCTTGGCCAAGAGCAGCAGAACCCAGGACACGTGCACACCCGCAACCCCACCATCAAGGCACAGTTGCAGCAGGAGGCCCAGCACCACACGCAGCCGACTCTGGCCCTTGCTGTCAACACAAACCGTACCTGCACATGCCAGGACACTTAACATGTCCCACAGACCACACATACACGGCCTGAAGAGTGGAGGCCTGCTCTGAATGAGGGGGTACTCAGCACCACCCGAACATGAGGGCCACAGCCCACAGCACCTGTGTGACGCATTATGCCAAACCTTGGAAGTCTTAAATGAAGAGAAAACCAAACCCAAACCAAGCATTTTTGTGCATGCTCCCATAGATAATAGATAAGGGGATTTTAAAATTAAATTTTTAGACTGGCAGCATCAGCCAATACATGACTAATAGCCCAAGGTCCAACCAAAGGGAGGTTGTAGAGAGGTGGGTGCTGGTCTCTTCTCCCAGGTGATGGAGGATAGAACAAGGGGAAACGGCACCAAGCTGTGCCAAGGGAGGTTCAGGTCAGAGATAAGGAGGAAGTTCTTTACTGAGAGGGTCGTCAGAAGCTGGAACAGGCTGCCCAGGGAGGTGGTGGAGTCACCATCCCTGGATGTATTTAAAGAGCGAGTAGATGAGGTACTTAAGGATATGGTTTAGTGGGTAGACAGGAACAGTTGGACATGATGATCTCAGAGGGCTTTTCCAACCGAGCGATTCTGTGATTCAAGTTATTTCTAGGATGCTGACTTGCTGACACAGCTCCATACCAGTTAAAACTCTGCCATCCCCTAACACCTAAGTTACAGTTTTCTTACAGCTCCCTCATTTGCCACGCAGACAAAACCTTTACCTTGCACACTGTAGAGTATCTAGGCAGCACAGCACCACAGAAAGGGAGCCCAACTCTTAACCACACATCTAGAAATCAGACATTGTCACAGAACCCAGAGTGGAACTTTTGTTGTGTACCTGGTTGGTTTTTTTGGCAAGAGAGAGGCCTTCTCCTTGCTGCGATCACCAGCGCTGCTGAGGGCTCACAGGCTTTTGGTGGGCCCACAGATGGTCTGACAGCGATGCCTGGGAGAGCTCATTCCCCCTCGGCTCCCAAAACGTGATGGAACCGCCTCTACCATGCTTCCAGTGGTGGCCATGGGGGAAAACAGAGGTGAGGTGCCAAGAAAAGCCCCCTGCCCCCACGGGCGGCCCGGTGCCCTGCCAACAGGAGGCCGTGGATGGAGACGGCACCGGCGGGAAAGCGGTGCGGGCAGCTCAGGATATCTCTCAGCCACCGGCGGCAGTAGGCGCAGGGCGCCGACAGCTGGGACAGCGGGCAGGTGGGTAGCGGCTGCAGGGCGGCTTTTCACTTGTAATGGTTTAATTTGATAGAGGCCCAGGGCTTCCCGTGTTGCATGAGGTGCCCTTCAGAGGGACCACACGCCCCTCGTGAGTCCTGCAGAAGGCCGCTGCGTCCCCTGTAACAGCTCTGGCCAGAACATGCACCTCACAAGGTTATCTAAAAGTAAAAGCTAATTACACCAAAATCTCTTGGTCATCAGATCAAGGTAGGGTTGTTATGGCTTCCATGAAGTGCGCTGTAAAGGTGTGTGATCTTTGATTGGGTGAGGTGCCACAGAAGGGCTCTTTGGACTGGGTGTCAGCTCACTCTTTGGACTCCCTTTGAAGTGTGCAGTTAGCAGGGATTTTTTTCTTTTATGATGGGAGATAGCTTTCAGCAAACAATCTACCTGCTCGTTATTCACATCAGCACCTGAAGGTCAATAGTTACGAGTCCAACTGCAGTGCCGCAAGTCCACTCCCCCGGTAATGCTTTTTTGTTTCCATTTCAGTTACACTTTCAGGTGATCCTGTTATCTTGTGTGCTCCCCGTATGGCAGGGAGCTTTGCTGTGCAGCAAAGACTTTGGACAACGAATTAAAACTGTGCTGAGTAGCACGGCCATGTTTGTTTAATCTGAAAGCTTTTTTGGGAAATGGCCAACACCAAATATCAAGTGAATCATTCCCATTATTCTTGTTTGTTTTCTACAGCTAGTCCTAGTGACAACCCTCTGCACCGCGTGAGACAGATGACAACTGCAGGATGAACAATTTCCTTTAATGATTGCATCAGGCCCCTCTGTAAGTTACTATTTTCTACAGAAACCACAGGCCAGTGAAGTAATCAGACAGTACAGTACTGTACTAATAGCATCTTGCGGTAGAGAAATGCTTGGGGTAGGGGACATCAGACAGAAATGCTCACAGTGGGGAGGTCAAATGCAAAGAAAGCCAAATGAAAAACTCAGCATAGCTCTTGGATAACTGCAGATCTTGTATTGTGGTTAAGGTCTCTAAGTACTACTGTGATAAAAAAAATTAGTAATTAATAATTGCATGTATACTGCAGAGAGGAACCTTCTACCAGAAAACTAGTTACAAATAGACTACTTACTAGCCACCTGCAGTTTGAAAAGCGTGACTATAGATTCTTATTATGCACTTCTGATGGTGATTAGAACCATTAAAAAACATTTCTAATGTTTTCTAATCTATATTTGAAAAACTAAGAAGCCAATAAACACTTTAATTAAACTTTGTCACTAATACGCAAGTTGGAAGGGATACAGTTCCATGGAAAGGTAATAGATGGTAAGCAAAGATAGTGAATGTTTTAAAAAAAACCAACCAACAACAAAAACCCCCACCCAATAACAGAATGGAGTAGAAGACAAAATGGAGAGACCAGAATGGAGAGAGGGAAGAATTTTTTTTAAATTATTTCAATAGCCTCTAAATTGTCCATGGAATAAAGTCATGGGTTGGCATAACACAGGAGATGGAAGTCTTACCATTCTCGTAAAAGTCAGCTCATAAAATTCACCCAGTTAAATTTTTACTCTCATAACTCTGTCTGTAGAACAAGGAAATAATTTCTGTATTGCTTTATAGATTTATGTTGAGTAGTTGAGGGGGAAAATAAGAGGTAATTGCTAAGTAAGTAAGTGTGTTTCTTGTAAGTGTGCCCTACTTACAAGAAAAAGACCTCATCTGTGCAGGAGACAAATATTTTTAGGGACAGTCTGAGAACACACAAAATTGTCCCAAGAACTTTTAACAATACTCGATTTTTGGAAGTGCAGAAAAATATTTTGATTTCTCACATTACGTGAAAAGTGTCCCCACGAGTCTATAGTAAAAAAACCCAAAACGCAAACAGCAGCTAACACAGCAAAACATTGTATTACCTTTGCTATTATGCTTCAATACAGGACGAGAGAAGCAGTGAATTGTGACTCATGGCAGTCACGCTGCTTAATGTGCTACTGGAAGACATCACTGAAACGTAGTTAAGTACAAAAATTACATAGAAATGACTTGCACTTATTTCTCTACTGTTAACAGATACTTAGGTCATAGTATTTACAGACAACACAAGTGATTTACTGAAGAGCAAACTGATTTAATTCATGCATCAACTCAAGAGCGTAGCACTTTTTGCTTTGTTTGGTACAGTCCAGTAAAAATATGTGAATACAGAATAACTTACAGAAAACATTTAAAAATATTTCTGTTAAAATACTTGAAACTTGTATTCTTCAGAGCACTGTTTTTCTGTGATTATATGCTATCAAATAATCTTGTCACTCCTTAATATGAAAGCTAAGAATGTATTCTGAAATCTTGAGTCTCCCTCTTAAACACAAATGCTGCTGAGTCATCCTTACTTGATAAAAAATTATTTATGCTGCATCCGCACACAAGTATGAGATAGAACAACATTTTATCTTATTTTCCTCAGCATCAATAAATCCAAAGAAAACAAAGCTTCTGAAGCCAAGCTACCTTAAAATTCAGGAGACAGCTTTACTAACTTAAGTTTTGTCTTTGCTGCAGCAGAGTAACCTAAAGCACTTCACTATTACTCACTACAGGGACTTTTTCCAGTTAGCAGTTGTTTCACTTTTGCTTTCTTCCCCACATAAAGTGATAACACATTTTGAACATGTCTTGTAAGAGAAACTGTGTAATATATTGTGAAACTGCTTGGAAGGGGACACATACAGAAAATATCTGCAAAAGACTGTTCTACCACTGGATGCAAATCCTGTCTCATTAATTCACTGCGGGTCTGCCCATTACAGTCTTTCCCTGACCAGCCCATAAGAAAATCCTTAAAATGCTTAAAGAAAATGCTTAAAGAGGAAGCGTCTCTTCATAAAGTCACTCCTACTTTTAATCTGTTACTTTCTTTTTGTTAAAGCAGATGCCCCTAATAGCACGTATCTCAAAATGTTTAAAAAAAACTGTTAAATGCACAGGACATTTGACCTTGCACGTAACTACCTTGCACAAAAAGAAGAAATTAACACTATGTGATCAGTTTTACATAATGCAAGTTTCCTAATTTTAGTAACTTTTCCTAAATTTAAACAGGAACAATATTTAAATACAACAGAAATTTTCTCATTTCCAAGTCCCTTCCAGCCATGCTTAATTCTTACATTCTAATCCTGCAGTCTCAAATACACCTTTCAATAACCTATCGGACCCCTCAGTGGGGGAAGGGTGAGTGCAGGTGTAAGTTTTAGATAAAGTGTCATCACATCTAACATAGAAAAGAAATGAAAGTATACTTTATGACGACATGTTGCCATACAAAGACATCCACTGGCTATGATGAAGGGCTTTTGGGTAATCTCCGTTTAGGGAATTTACACAGAATGTTGTAAAAATTCAAAATAGGTTTTATTAAAAACATAAAATCACAATATCGATGTATTTTGAGAAAAACAAAATTCTACAAAAAGTGTGAAGGCTTTTCCCATCTAGAATTACCATCTGAATATTCAACATTTGGCATCAAATGCCAACTGAAAATGAGTATTTGTGACAGATTTTTGGACTGTGTGGATGTTGTATGCCAACTTCTAAGGCAACATGAAACTCCTCACCCAGAGACCAAAAAATGTAGGGAGACCCTAAAAACATAGCAGAAGCATTTCCGCACACTGATTTCAGTAGTCAAGTTTGTGCAGAAGTGATTCCACTAGATTCATAGGGTACCTTTTGGAGGCAACAGAAACTTGTCACTTCGTAAGCTTTTTGACATTTTCCAGCTCCTCTATAGGCTGCCATTTCTGATGGATTGTCAGTAGCTGGAAGAAATGAAAACAAAAATATGAAAGAAATTAGCAAAGTCATAGTGAGCGTTTACTCCATCCCCACCTCCTCCCAGTACCATACATCAAATTGTTGGTGAAGGACTTCCAGTAGCTTTATATTTTTGTTCCCGAAATAAGTAAAAACAGTAACTGATGCTACAGTTAATAATTTGTTGAACAAAATCACTTGGATATTAAACAAATAATGATGCCAAATCATTTTGTTTTTCCTTACTCTAGATGCTCTACTAAACCAAGATGTTTTTCCTTCAGGCTGCAGTACTCAGAAACATTCTGAGTCGATTTTGTAATTCAGGAACAAGGCAAACAGCATGTCCTCTGGACTCCAAATTTCCACAGTTATCAGTGGAATTGAGTAAATGGATGTTAGGGAGGAACACCAGCCAGAAGTGCACCATAAATTCAGGATTAGACCGAGAATGTAATAGCTAAATCCCTATCATTAAGTAACACAGAGGAGATGCTTTACATCGAGTAAGGAATTAAGCAGTTAGTTCCACTTTTAAATAGATGTATGTCATCTTTACATTTGTTTCCTCATTAATATTTTGCTAGTTCTTATACATTCAAATAAAGTTATCCCTTTACCTTCTGAGGTGTGGTGGGATTGACAGTTTCCCACGGTTCTGGATTGCCACTCTTGTTAATGCTTTAAGAGAAGACAAAGCAAAACAGGTGCTATGTTTTAGGGTGTGATCTTGCATATATTTTTCTTCTATGAGCAGTCTGTCATCAGTAGAACCATTCATGTGAGTAAATAGTTCCCTGAAAGTTTACAGGTTTGGGCCTTGCTGTTTTAAATCTTGGGTAGGAATCATGGTAGCTTGCTTTATTTGCAACTTCCAAAGCACCAAACAAGCCAACATTGTTCAAGTATAATGTGTTTATCATAAGGGAATCAAGCTGAAAAAAAATCAAAACTGGATAAAGACACAGAGAAAAGTAAGAGGTTTCTTACTCTGACAGCTAAAATGTCTCTTCAAACCACTTTCAAGTAAATATAAAAATTCCCAAAAGCTTAAAGAGTACAGGACTCGGCTCCAATTATTAGCCAAGCCACTAAAACATTAACTTATTGTAAGTTCCTTATTATCAATCGCCTTTTTTTATATCCATGTCAACAGCCTGGTTGCAACATACCTGCATGGCACCTACCTATCTGATTATTTGAAATTATTCGTAAGAACACTAAAACCTATTACACCTAAAGCAAAGAAGAAATATAATCTGTTAATGAAAAATTTAGGAAATAATTTGGACTATGCTCCAAATTAATTATTTTTTTCAGTATTTACAACCTGAGATATCTTAGTCATTAAAAGTAGTCTGGAACATCCACAAGGATTTCTTTTTTTGGTACAAAGCATGTCAAATACCTCTGTTGAACAAAGCAAGCTAGGGTAAACTCCAAGCAACAAGTATTTTGCTTACATCACATCGGATTTGGAGAATAGGGAATAGACACAAAAAGAGAGCGCCCCAACTGCTGCAAAGGACACCACTCCAACCAGGGGGATGAGCTGAAAAACATAAAATGGAGAAAAAGAGTTCAAGAACCAGTCTCCTGGCTACAGAGCCACAAACGGGGGGAGCGAGTTACAATCACTAAGGTGTGAGTACCCGTTAAGTTACATTATTCACACCACCTCACTTTCGGTGCATGACTTTCAACTTATGCACGTCCCTTGCTATCACCATTTCCTCTATAAGGTGCTCATGAAATAGCAATCCTTGTGCACCTGCTTGAGCCAGCGACATCCCCTCTCCGAAGGGGGCTATTGCAGAACTACCCTTTCTGGCAAACTTACTTCTTTTTTTCTTTTTATCATCTGGAAGATGCTGGTGTTCATCCTCGCGGCGGCTGCAGACCTGCAACAAACGGATCCCTATGACCGCACCCCGGGCCGGGACTCCCCCGCCTGCGGGACCCGGGCTTGGCCGCCTGGGGAGAGGGCAGGACGCCTTTGTTACCTAGCAGGGCGGAGAAGCACCGGCAGCACTACCGAAGGGCACGGTGTGGGGTGCGTGCTTCCAGCCTTATATATGCGCTCCGCGCTGCCCGTCAGCGCTGCCTGCGCCCCAAAGCGGGACGGCCCCGCCGCCAGCGCTCCGCAGCCCGGTGGAGAGGGAGGGCGCCCCCTGGCGGACAGGCGCAGAGGAGGCTGCATCTGCAGCCCGAGCTGCCTGCGGGT
>NW_010194270.1:9134-9468 GCF_000695765.1 Mesitornis unicolor | reverse complement strand
AGAGGCTGCGGCGGGCGCTCTTCTCGCAGCTTCTCTCTCCGTTACTGCTTCTCCATTTCTCCTTTGTTTTCGTGCTCATCCTCTTCTCTGAGAGAGATAATAGTAGAATTTTGTTTTCGCTATAAATAATTAAACAACTACTTTTAATAAGTTAGGCTAAAGTTGTTGTTAAATTAGTCTTGTTAAAATTATAACAGTTAAGCAAGCCTTTTTGTCACAAGTTAGGCAGATGGTTGAGCATTGTGGGGAGCTGAGATTCTTGTTGAGATTCTGGAGCATGTTCAGAGAAGAGCCACAAGGATGGGGAGGGCTCTGGAGAACAAGCGTGAGAAGG
>NW_010194270.1:1553-8838 GCF_000695765.1 Mesitornis unicolor | reverse complement strand
GTACTTAAGGATATGGTTTAGTGGGTAGACAGGAGCGGTTGGACATGATGATCTCAGAGGTCTTTTCCAACCGAGCGATTCTGTGTGTGTGTGTGTGAGTTAGGCAAGCAAAAGAGGGGTGTCTGTGAGTGAGGGTGGCTGGGGGGGGTGCGGCCCTCGGGGTGGCTGCGAGGCGTAGATAGCGTTGTCAGGCAGAGAGCTCCTGATGAAGAGGAACTTGGACTTCACCTCCACCAACCCCAGAGAACCACCGAGACCAACCGTGTCCCTCTGCGTCGTTTCCCACCACTCCGCTCAACCTATGAGATCTCCTTGTTGCTCTATAAAAAGAAACCCCTGCTGAGGCAAAGCGCCATTGCGCCCAGCATTGTACGCTTTGCTCCACTGACTTTGTCTCCAATAAAACATTTTAAATATATGTGGGCTTGTTTCTCACAACTGGGGGCTCGTCCGGGATGACAGAAGCCTCACTGCCATGGGGCTAGAGGATCCTGAATGGAAGGCACGCCCCGCTGATTTCAGCAGTCTCTTCGGTTCCCTCCGGTGCCATTGCACGTCGACGGTAATGATCCTGGCAGGGGATTCGTGGACCAAAGAGGGGGAGCCTCCCGGGAGACCGCGGCAGCCATTAAACCTTGCGCACAAGACCCAGGTGAGAACAGAGGACTGTAAGTGCCATCCAGGTGGCGGCATAGGGGGAGGACTGAAAGGTGTGTGTGTGAGACATGAGGTGCCAGGTTGCACTTGTGAAGTGATTGTGGAGTGTTTCTAACTGTGGTTCTGTACTCCTGTGAGGGTGGTGGCCGGTGAAGAGACAAAGCGAGTGAAAAGGAGTGAATGGCTCCCTCGGGGAAAAGAGAACAAGAGACTGAAAGCTGGAAAGTTGAGTTCCGGGGATAAGAGGGAGCCAAGCATTGCCATTCCCCACGCAGTCCGTTAGGGAAAGGCTGAAAAATGGGACAGGAGACGGGAAAGCTTAGTCCCAGGAAGAAAGGGAATAAGAAATGAACAGTGGGTATCCCATTGGACAGGCCATTAGGAGTGAAATTAGCAAACTTGGGATTACAGCTCATGTACCAGGGGAAAGGATAATGTCAAGATGGTGAAATATTGTATGTTTAAATGGACCTATCAGGGAAGATTCAGTGTAAAGGCCAAAATATGGATTGGATGGGAATTGGATTTGTCAAGCTCTTAATATTTACGTTAATTCAAATGAACCATTTAATCAAGAAGAGAGTGAATATGCCTTGTGTTGGAGGGGGCTGGGAGAAGTTGAGATTTTTAATTTGAAGCAAGAGGAGCAGGTTGAAGAAGGTAAAAGAGAGAGGAAGGAAAGGAGATGGGACCCTTTGGATTACTTATCCCCCCCCATATAATCCTGCACAGCCAGAAAATCAAGTGATGCAGCAGGAAGATGTGGGTGAGGAGGCAACCATCCTGTCCCAGTGTCACAGTGAGGAGGCCCCTGTTGCTAAAATCAGACCTGAAACACGGCAGCGACGAAGGGGGAGGAATCAGTTAAGGGTCACAGAAAGGGAGCAGGGGTAGCCTGGGGTTTATCCCTTGCGAGAAGTTCCGATGGTGGGAGTTCAAGGGAGGGTAGGATTTGTGAATGTGCCGCTTACTGATGTAGAAGTGAGGGCGTATAAGAAAGAAATGAAGAAGTTGTTAGAGGATCCTGTGGGGCTGTCGGAAGAGATTGATCAGTGTTTGGGACCCAATATATATACATGGGAGGAGATGCAGTCGATTATGGGAATCCTTTTTTCCCCTGAAGACAGACAGATGATTAGAACGGCGGGAATGTGGATATGGGAAAGAGAAAATCAGCAGGGGATACCCGGAGAAGAGAAGCTCCCCGTAACCCCTCCACAGTGGAGGGGAGGAGACACATGAGTGACTATAGGTCATTAATAGTGAAAGGAGCCAAAGAAGCAGCTTCGAGAGGACAGAATGCGAGTAAGGCCTTTGATGGTCAGCAGGGGAAGGAGGAAACACCCACTGAGTGGTTGGAACGGTTGAGGCGCAATATTCAACAATATTCAGGAATAGATTCCTCGAGTGTGGCAGGGCAGGAATTACTTAGGATGAACTTTGTGACTCACTCATGGCCAGATATCAAGAAAAAGCTAGAGAAAATAGATGATTGGCATAATCAGAGTTTGAATGAACTCCTGAGAGAAGCACAGAAAGTGTATGTTAGGAGGGATGAGGAGGAGGCTAAAACTAAAGCTAAAATTATAGCCGCACAATAAGCTGTTAAAAATAAAACCAGGGTATCTCAGAGGGGAAATTTCAAATTTGAAAGAGGCACAGGAACAAAGGGGAAAGTAGGACCAAGAGAAGAGGCACCAACAGCCAGAGAAGTGACAAGGGGATGTTTCTGTAGTGGGAGGGAGGGGCATTTTAACTGAGAATGCCCCCAGAGAGCACATGACTTGCTGGTGTTTAAAGAAATCCAACAGGATGAGGGTGGTAATTGCTAGGGGTGTCAGGGGCTCTATCTCCTTGGGGGTACATCAAAGGAAGAGCCCTTGATAAATTTGAAATTAGGACCCCAGAAGGAAAATTATGTATTTTGGTAGACACTGGTGCTGAAAGAACATGTATAACTAGATTACAGCTAGGATGTAAAGAAGGAAAAAATATAACCTGGGTTGTAGGGGCTAAAGGCCAAGGGTTTTCAGTCCCAGTTATAGAGAATGTGTTAATACAAGGGGAAGATCAAGATGATGTTAGTGATTTGTTGTTAGTACCAGAGGCAGGATGTAATGTGCTAGGTAGCGATTTACAAATACAGTTAGGAATAGGTGTGATGCCTGATGAAGGAAGAATGGTGGTTAAACTACTAGAATTATGGGAGGAGGATGAGAGGAAGGTGAAACCTGAGGTTTGAGCCAAGGAAGGGAATCGGGGAGGGTTGAATATTTCCCCAATTAATGTAAAAATAGCAGATGAGTCACTCCCTATCAGGGTAAAACAATATAATATACCAAGAGAAGGGAGAGAAGGACTTAAACCAGTGATCGAATCCTTAATGCAGGATAGCACCCTTGAACCTTGTATGTCTTCCCATAACACTCCTATACTTCCAGTAAAGAAAATGCATGGAACTTATCGGCTAGTCCAGGACCTTAGGGAAGTAAATAAATGAATGAAAACCCGTCATCCTGTAGTACCTAATCCGTATACCCTATTGAGTAGGATCCATCATGATCATGGGTGTGGTAGATTCGTGATAGATTTAAAGGATGCATTTTGGGCCTGCCCCTTAGCTGAGGAAAGTAGGGACTTGTTTACCTTCGAATGGGAGGATTTGGAAACAGGCAGGAAACAGCAGCTAAGGTGGATTAAGCTACCCCAGGGATTTACGGAGTCCCCAAATTTGTTTGGACAGGGATTAGAGGAGATATTGCAACAGTTCCAGGCTCCTCCTGGGATCCAGGTCCTACAATATGTGGATGATCTTTTGGCATCTGGACCAACAGAGGAAGCTGTGAGAGCAGCGTCAATTGAATTATTGAATTTCTTAGGGGAAAAGGGCTTAAGAGTGTCTAAAAGGAAGCTACAGGTTGTTCAAGAAGAGGTTAAATATTTGGGGCATTTGATAAGTGAGGGGAAGCGTAAAATAAGCCCTGATAGGATGACGGGAGTAGTTTCTTTGCCATTGCCTAAGATGAAGAGAGAAATTAGAAAATTGCTAAGACTCTTGGGTTATTGTAGGTTGTGGAGTGAGGGATATACACAAGCTGTTAGATTTTTGTATGAAAAGTTGTTGGAAGAAGGGCCGGTCTGTTGGGCGGAGTCAGAAAGAAACAATTAGAGGAGCTGAAAACATAAGTTAATTACAGCTCTGGTATTGGGGCTTCCATCTTTACACAAACCATTTTACTTGTCTGTAAATGCGGAGAATGGAGTGGCTCATGGAGTGCTGGCTCAGGATTGGGGAGGGCAAAAGAAACCAGTGGCTTATCTCTCAAAACTGTTAGATCCTGTGAGTCGAGGGTGGCCGACCTGTCTACAGGCGGTAGCTGCCACGGCGATTTTGGTAGAGGAGAGTAGAATATTGACATTTGGAGGTGATATCATGGTACATACCCCACACATGGTAAGGAGTGTGTTGAGTCCGAAAGCTGGAAGGTGGTTAACAGACTCTAGGATGTTGAAATATGAAGCAATACTGATGGATCAGATAGATCTCACACTAGTGACAAATCAAAATGTTCATCTCTCACAGTTTCTATATGGGGAAGATGTTCAGGAACCAGAACATGACTGTTTGGATTGTATTAGCTATCAAACAAAAATAAGAGAAGATTTACTAGATGAACCTTTGCCCTATGGAGAAAAACTATTCATTGATGGGTCCTCTCGATGCCTAGAAGGGAAAAGAATATCAGGTCAGGCAATTATTGATGGGCAGAAAATGGTAGTGTGAGAAAAAGGGAAATTACCTGCTGGGTGGTCAGCGCAAGTTTGTGAACTCTATGCCCTGAAACAGGTGTTGATATATTTGAAAGATAAGGAAGGGACAGTGTACACAGGCTCAAAGCACACATTTGGAGTGGTCCACACATTTGGAAAAATATGGTAAGAAAGAGGACTTATAAGTACGAAAGGGAAGGAGCTCGCACATGAGCAGACAATCAGAGAAGTTTTAGAAGCCCTGAAGCTCCCTGCAGAAATTGCGACTGTGCATGTAAGAGGACATCAGAGGGGAGCATCAAGGGAAATAAGGGGGAGTAATTTAGCAGATCAAGCAGCCAAAGCAGCAGCTACAGAGTCACCAGCAGTGGTTTTGCTGGTAATAGCGCCAGGGGATTATGAGAATTTAGACCCGAATTTCACAGAACAAGAGGAGAAGGAAATACTTAAAATAGGGGGTGAAAAAGATCCAGAAGGAAAATGGACTTTACCAGATGGAAGGCAGATGCTAAACAAAACATTAACACGAGAAATTTTGTCACTAATGCATCAGAAAACACATTGGGGAACGCAAGCACTTTGTGATCATTTTCTGAGACAATATGGGTGTATAGGAATATACACGGTGGCTAAACAACTAGTTGATCGATGTCTGATTTGTCAAGAAGTGAACAAAAAGGTAATGAGAGGAGAGGTGGCTGGGGGACGGGAGCTAGCCACATGGCCTTTTCAAAGTCTCCAGGTGGACTTCACAGAGCTACCTCAAATACAAAGGTGGAATGTAGAGGCCTGGGCCGTAGAAACACTGTAACTGCCAAAGTAGGACAAAGAGCAAAGAGGGCAGTCAAGATCTGGGTAAGGGTGCATGATGGGAGGCATCATATATTAGCTTAGCTGGCGTGGACAGCGCGTGCAAGATGCATGCAGCCAATTAGGAGTCAGAGAGTCATGCATGCAGCCAATTAGGAGTCAGAGAGTCATGTATGCAGCCAATTAGGAGTCAGGTAGACACATGCACAGAAGCTGGAAATGTATAAGAATCATGCTTTGTATGTAATAAATTGGCTATCAGAGCATCATATTGGTGTGCTGTAGTTCGTTCCTCGCATGGACCCCAACAGTGGAAGTATTTGTTGGTGTTAGTAGATCACTTAACTCATTGGGTGGAAGCAATCCCCATGCCAAGGGCAACCGCGAGCATGGTATCCAAAGTGTTATTGGAAAACATTATCCCCACATATGGATTAATAGAAAGAATTGACTCGGACAGAGGAACACATTTAACTTCAAAAATCATGCAACAACTATCTGAAGCCTTAGGAATTGAATGGGCCTGGCACACCCCATGGCATCCTCAAAGTTCTGCAAGAGTAGAATGAATCAAACTTTAACACAAACCTTGAGTATTTCATGATTGAGACTCAGATGTCTTGGATTAAATGCCTGTCGTTGGCCTTATGAAGGGTCCGTACTCAGCCACAAACGGACCTGGGAATTTCTCCCTATGAGATGACGTTTGGATTACCATAGATGAGTAATGACAGGGATATTGTCACCCTTGAAGTAGGAGACCAGTATGTAAGAAAGTATGTAATAACAATAGCTGATAGCTTAATGAAACTAAGAAAGAAAGGGCTTCTGCCTCAAACACCACCATTGCATTTTAATATCCACAACGTAAAACCAGGTGATTGGGTACTGATCAAAGTGTGGAAAGGACAATCATTAACTCCCGATTGGGAAGGTCCATTTCAGGTGCTGCTGACCACCGAGACAGCGATCCGAACAAAAGAAAAAGGGTGGACTCATGCCTCCCCAGTAAAAGGACCAGTGGAAAAGCCTCAGGAGTGGACTGTGGTACCATCAACGGATCAACTGCGAGTCACCCTCAGAAGGACTAAGTAAATTAGTCGGGGAAAGATTGAAAGACTCTTGACCTGCGGTTTGGACTGGGTTCAGAGGTGACGTTAAGTGTGGGTTTTGTGTGAGTGTGAAACGTGTGACCAGAGGTGGTATTGTATATAACTGTAAAAGGAATTGTGAGTATAAGGAGGGGACACGGATTGTAACCTTGATTTGTGGGAAAAGGAGGTTAGTCCCCAAAATCGAGGATGTCCCTGAGAGTCAGCAGGACACTGTCAGAAAGTGCCAAAAAGGGGCGGGTTGCAAAGGAGCTGCACTTGAAGTAACTTGAAGGGCACCAAGAGAATGAAGGTGTATTTTACAAAAGGGCCTGCAGTTCTCAAGGCAGACAGGCAATCTACTTATTCATTATTTTCGTTTGGCCATCTATTTCTTTCTGGGACACCAGGCTAAAAATATTTTGTTTATTGTTTTCAATATTTGCAAAATATCTGGAGGAGATGGAAGTTGTAGAAACTCTGGAAATGCTGCAGATCAGGCTTAAAATTCTGCTCAGCCATTCCAAATGACAAACCACAGCAAACATATACCTCATAATTCTTGTAAAAGTTAGAATATATAGAAAAAAAAATATATTTTTTTGGCTCTTCCGCAGCCAAACGCCCTCAGGGATGGCTGAAGCAGAAGCGCGACTGCAGGCACCTTCCTGTCCCCCTGGGCCTGCTCCCGCCCAGTGCGCGTGCTCCCTTGTGGCGCCTGCGCAGAACAGGCGGCGCCGCGGCCGTGTGTCAGCGCGACAGTTGCGTGGGAGTCGCTAGCGCTGGGGCGGCTGGCGGCGGGGGTGCGGGCAGGGCCTGGCGCTAGTGGAACGGGAGGTCCGCGGGAGGGCGAGATGGGTGAGTAAGGAGCGGGACGGGGCCGGCGAAGAGAGAGAGAGGGGAAGGAAACGCCGCGCAAGTCCGCGATGGAGGCGGCGGCCCTGACGCTGCTCCCC
>NW_010194270.1:0-1513 GCF_000695765.1 Mesitornis unicolor | reverse complement strand
GTGCCACCCTCGGCTGCCTGGGAGCCAGGATCGGCGCTCCGCTGAGGGTCGCGTTGCCGACCGGCTACTGTTTGTGCACAGCGTGGCCCAGGCAGGATTTGGCGGACGGGTACCTGCAGGTTGATCTGAGCTGCAGAACCGCCGGTGTGACTGCGAGGGATTTGCGGGGCCTCACGCTGAGTGTCGGCCAGCTGAAGCTTCTGCCTTCTCGCCAGTTAAAAAAGGCAGCTGTGAGAGTGGTCGTTAAGAACTCTGCACTGAAAAAGTCGACTCCCAGAGCAGTGTTGCAGGAGCTGATTAGAGAACTGCTAAGAAATGTTTATGTTTCATGTAATTATGTTGTTACTGTTGCCGCAAATCTCAACAGTCCCGTGGTGTATATTGAAATGCTGTCTGTAGACATTTTGATGGATGAAGCTGGACTGATAGCCCCCCAAACAAGCATAAAAATTACGGAGGTGGTCACTTCTGAATGGTACAGACATTCATCAGGAGACCCTGCAAAAACTTCAATTGCAGGGCTAGATGACGTGGGAAGATCTTTGAAAGAAATGATTGATCTGCCTTTCCGCTTCCCGAAAACTTTTAAGAAGCTTGGGCTTTCTGTCCCTAATGGGGTGCTATTAATAGGCCCTTTTTTTTGGAAAACTCTTACGGTAAAAGCAGTAGCAAAAGAAGCGGGTGCATATCTGGTTTGCATCAGTGGCGCAGCCCTGTATGGCTCAAGACCAGGAGAAAGTGAAGAAAATTTACAAAGAGTCTTTGAAAAGGCCAGAGAAATGTCACATGAAGGCCCAACCATTCTCTTTATTGATGAAGTTGACTCTTTGGGCCCAAAGCGAGGAAGCTCAAACAATGCTCCTGAAGATCGTATTGTTGCTCAGTTGCTAACACTACTGGATGGTGTAGGTAGTGAGGGTAAGATGGTCATTGTGGCAGCCACAGACAGGCCTGATGCCTTAGACCCTGCGCTGAGAAGACCTGGAAGATTTGACAGAGAGGTAAGCAAACCCTGGTATTCATACGCTCTCTTTTTTTCCTTTCCTTTTTGAAGTGGAGCAGGGGGCAGGCAGTTAATGAAGTACTTTTTTGTTGTTGTTTTTCTACTAGTCATGTTTAATAGTGGGATTCTACAGGCTTCAGACTTGTGTCTTCTTTCTTTCTTTCGATTGATACCGCTTTGTTAAGGTAGGGAGCACATTTTACTCAGGAAACTGAGAGCTCCATATACTTGAAAATGGAAAAGAGGAGTCCTTATGCTTCTTTATCGTAAAGACATGAACCTGTTCTTGAAGGTTTTCTTTGACTTAAAAATGCTTAGCATTACAGATTTGGATTTTTCTCATTTAGATCCCTGATTGAAGACTTGTGCATCTCTTCTTAAAGGTTTATTGTGACAGAGAACTAGTAACCCTCTGTGTTAAAAATTCTATTCAGATTTCAGTATCAGAGGCTAGGTCTACTCTGAAGAACTTCTGTTAGCCTAATCACAGAATCCCAGACCGTTAGGGAT
>NW_010194269.1:0-729 GCF_000695765.1 Mesitornis unicolor | reverse complement strand
CCAGGGCCGGGATTGGGTGAGATCGGCCCTCGGAAATGGGCGGGATTGGAAAATTTGGGGAGGTTTGAGGGGGAAATTTAACCAAGTCGAGGCAGATCCAATCGATTTCAGAGAAATCCGATCGATTTCAGGGAAATCCAATCGATTTCAGGGAAAATTGATCGATTTGAGACCTAAAGCTAATTGATTTGAGGCAAATCCAATCGAGTTCAGAGAGATCCAATTGATTTGAGACCTAAACCAAATCGATTTCAGGCAAATCCAATCGATTTCAGAGAGGTCCAATTGATTTCAGGGACATCCAATTGATTTTAGGTCAAATGTCTATCTGATTTCAGGCAAATCCAATCGATTTCAGAGAAATTCAATCAACTTGTGGTAAATCAAGTCAAATTCAGAGAAATCCAATTGCTTTAAGGCAAATCCAATTGATTTCAGAGAAATCCAATCGATTTGAGCCCAAAATCCAATCAATTTAAGGCAGTTCCAATCAATTTCAGATAAATCCAACCCTTTTTAGACCAAAATCCAATCAATTTCAGAGAGATCCAATCAATTTGAGGCCAAAATCCAACTGATTTGAGGCAAACCCAATCGATTTCAGAGAAATCCAGACAATTGGAGGCCAAAATCCAATCAATTTTAAGCAAATCCAATCGATTTCAGAGGAATTCAATCGGCTTGAGGGAAATCCAATTGATTTCAGAGAGATCCAACCGGTTTGAGACC
>NW_010194268.1:0-2914 GCF_000695765.1 Mesitornis unicolor | reverse complement strand
ATTTTAGGGCCAAACCTCTCATTTTTAGTGCCTAAACGCTCATTTTTGGGGCCAAACAAACATTTTTACAACACAAATTCTAATTTTAGGTTACAAACTCTCATTTCTTGCACCAAAACTATCCTTTTCAAGGCCCAAACTCTCATTTTTAGGCACCTAACTCTCATTTTCACTGCCAAATCTCGTATTTTCAGGGCTCAGAATCTCAATTTAGAGCCCAAACTTTCCTTCCAGGGCACAAACTCTCATTTTTAGCGCCAAAATGATCGTTTTTATGTCCCAAAATCCCAATTTACATCCAAAACTCTCATTTTTAGGGCACAAATTCTGATTGTGAGACCCAAAACTCTGTTTTTTAAGGCAGAAATACACATTTTAGAGCCCAAACTCTCATTTTAAGGCACCTAACTGTCATTTACAGAGCCCATACTCTCATTTTCAAACTCCAAAATCTCAATGTAGGGCCTAAACTCTCCTTTTAGGGCACAAACTCTCATTTTTAGAGCCAAAATGCTCATTTTGAGGTTCCAAAATCCCATTTTAAGGCCCAAACTTTTTTTTTCTGGGCTCAAATTCTCATTTTAGGGTCAAAACTCTCATTTTTAGGGCCCAAACTCTTGTTTTTGGGATCAGACACATATATTTAGAGCACCAACACTGATTTTAGGGCACAAGCTCTAATGTTTTGAGTCCAAACTCTCATTTTCAGGCCTCAAAATCTCCATATAGGGCATAAAGTCTTATTTTAGGGAGCAAACTCTTGCTTTTAACGTCCAAAACCTCATTTTTATGTTCCAAAATCCCAGTTTAGAGCCCAAACTCTTCTTTTTAGGGCCAAAACTCTTCTTTAGGGAACAAACAGACATTTTAACAGCACAAAGTTTAATTTTAGGGCATAAACTCTCATTTCCTCAGCCGGAATTCCTATTTTCAAGGCCCAAATTCCCATTTTAGGGCCCAAACACACATTTTTGGGCCCAAACACACATTTTTAGAGCACAAATTCTAGTTTTAGGGCATAAACTCTCATTTCTTGAACCAAAACAATCATTTGCAAGGTCCAAACTTTCTTTTTTAGGCACCTAACTCTCATTTTCAGAGCCAAAACTCTCATTTTCAGGCCCCAAAATCTCAATATAGGGCATAAAGTCTAATTTTAGGGTGAAAACTCTTGTTTTTAACGTCCAGAACCTCATTTTTATGTTCCAAAATCCCAGTTTAGGGCCCAAACTCTTCTTTTTAGGGCCAAAACTCTTCTTTAGGGAACAAACAGACATTTTTACAGCACAAAGTTTAATTTTAGGGCATAAACTCTCATTTCTTGAGCCAGAATTCCTAATTTCAGGGCCTAAAATCCCATTTTAGGGCCAAAACTCTCATTTTTACTGCCTAAACACTCATTTTTGGGCCCAAACACACATTTTTAGAGCACAAATTCTAGTTTTAAGGCATAAACTCTCAACACTAGGCACGAAAACGATCATTTGCAAGGCCCAAACTCTCATTTTTGCACCTAACTCTCATTTTCAGAGCCAAAACTCTCATTTTCAGGCCCCAAAATCTCAATATAGGGCATAAAGTCTAATGTTAGGGAGCAAACTCTCGTTCTAAGCGTCCGAAACCTCATTTTTACGTTCCAAAATCCCAGTTTAGGGCCCAAACTCTTCTTTTTAGTGCCTAAACTCTTCTTTTGAGAACAAACACACATTTTTGCAGCATAAAGTTTACTTTTAGGGCTTCAACTCTCATTCCTTGAGCCAAAACTCCTATTTTCAGGGCCCAAAATCTCAATGTAGGGCCTAAACATTCATTTAAGGGCACAAACTCTCCTTTTTAGTGCCAAAATGCTCATCCTGAGGTTCCGAATCAACATTTTAGGGCCAAACCTCTCATTTTTAGGGTCTAAACGCTCCTTTTTGGGCCCAAACGCACATTTTTAGAGCACAAATTCTAATTTTAGGGTACAAACTCTCAATTCTTGAACTAAAACGATCCTTTTCAAGGCCCAGACTCTCATTTTTAGGCACCTAACTCTCATTTTCACTGCCAAATGTCATCTTTTCAGGGCTCAGAATCTCAATTAAGAGCCCAAACTTTCCTTTTAGGGCACAAACTCTCATTTTTAGCGCCAAAATGCGTGATTTTATGTCCCAAAATCCCAATTTCTGTCCAAAACTCTCATTTTTAGGGCACAAACTCTGATTGTGAGGGCCAAAACTCTGAGTTTTAAGGCAGAAATACACATTTTAGAGCCCAAACTCTCATTTTTAGGCACCTAACTGTCATTTACAGAGCCCAAATTCTCATTTTCAATCCCCAAAATCTCAATTTAAGGGCTAAACTCTCCTTTTAGGGCACAAACTCTCATTTTTAGCACCAAAATGCCAATTCTTAGGTTCCAAAATCCCATTTCAAGGCCAATACTTTTTTTTCCTGGGCTCAAATTCTCATTTTAGGGTCAAAACTCTCATTTTTAGGGCCCAAACTCTTGTTTTTGGGATCAAACACATATATTTAGAGCACCAACACTGATTTTAGGGCACAAGCTCTAATGTTTTGAGTCCAAACTGTCTTTTTAAGGGCCAGAAGTCTCCATATATGGCCAAAAGTCTCATTTTAGGGAGCAAACTGTCATTTTGAGAGTCAAAAAGCTCATTTCTAGGTTCCAAAATGGAAGTTTAGGAACCAAACTCTTCTTTTTAGGGCCTAAACTCTTTTTTAGGGAACAAACACATTTTTACAGCACAAAGTTTGATTTTAGGGCATAAACTCTCATTTCTTGAGCCAAAACTCCTATTTTCAGGGCCCAAAATCTCGATGTACGGCCTAAACTCTCCTTTTAGGGCACAAACTCTCATTTTTAGCACCAAAATGCCCATTCTTAGGTTCCAAAATAACATTTTAGGGCCAAAAC
>NW_010194267.1:19453-51616 GCF_000695765.1 Mesitornis unicolor | reverse complement strand
CGTCAGGGTTGGCGCAGCAGCGCCTCAGCGTGCACCTGTAGCAACATAAAAATGCCCGCCGCCCATCAACCCCTCAGGTCAGCGTAAAACCAAGACTCCTGGCAACGGAGCACGGCTCCGACCCAGACAGGAGAGATAGAGGAGCTGATCCTTTTTCAGGGTTTCTAGTGGGCTCATGGCCTCCCCTGCCTTGCTGTACCTCAGTTTGTGCAGCTACGATGTTTTCTGTCGGAACTGGTGAGGTCTGGCTGGCCGCCTAGAGCTTGGCTCCGCAGGAGCCTTTCCCATCACCTCGTTGCAGAGGTGGAAACTGGCTGCCAGCAGCCCTTCAGTGAATTTCGGTGTGGCAAAAGGACGACTTGCTCTTCCCCCACCCCCCAATTTCTGAGTTTTTGTTCTTTGTATCATTACTGGAAGTAGAACAATTGATTAAAAATACGTTGTTTTAAATAGTGCTACCAGGCATATTTTTGGTGCATATTCCTACATGCCAAGGATTTTCCAGGTTAACAAAAACATTGTAATATGAACTAAAAGAAAAGCAATACTCTCTGTCTCCAAAGATTTAAAAAAGGTATTTTTATACTTGAAGCACTTCTTATCTATTTTAGTTATATTACTAAAATAATAGCAGAGGCCATTTATTTCAGTATTAGTGCTTTATGTCATCTTTATGTTGACTCCTGTTTTAAAAACATTCTTTAATCCTATGTTTATGATTGCAAAAATCTCCAGTACAGGAAGTCTCCAAGAAAACAAACACATAAAACAAAGACACACACTCAAAAGGTGCAGGTTTTTCTTCTGCCTGTTGAGATTTTAGGATTACTTCTAGATATGTGGAAAGTGCTGCAAGCTTTGGTCATTGGGAGTTTACTGATCGCTTTCAGTGCCTTGCTGATCCAAAATCCGATAAGGTTTTCTGTTTCGTTTGTACCCAAACTAGTCATCCCATATGTGTGATACTGACACAGCTCTTTCACAGCATGCATGTGCTGAGTACTTCCGATTATGTCAGTTTTCTAGGGAGTTGGCTAAACAACAGCGAGCATTTAGCAGAAAGCGAGATAAAGAGTTTCGAGTACTTGTAACATTGACAATGTAATTAACACACACTTCGCTGTTTGTTGAGTGGTTGTACTTCAGCCACCGCTGTTTGCTGTCATCTCTCTGCGACGATGTTGTCTTCCATCTAAATAGCCTAAGCATGTTTAGTATACATGATGCTTTTAATAATTGTCCTAATGTTTAGAATTTCCTTTTGCCTAGCATAAGCTTCCACTGTATTTGGAATGCTGAAAGATTTTGCTCCCTGTTACTAACTGATGCACTCTCTGACCTTGTGAAGAGTTATGTGTTATTTCAGGTTTCTTTTAAGGTTATCCATGAGACCAAGACCATGAATCACACCAGATATTCCAGATAAAGAATTGGACCTCATTTACACAGCAAACATGCCTAAGGTGGGAAAGGGAGAAAATGGGACGTGAAGTACAACGCCTTTGAAACATCTCAGAACATGCTACAGAATAATTAAAACTGGCAAGAATCCACAGGCTGTGCATTAATTTGGCTTGCTTTTGAATTTTTCTTGTCTTTCCTCTCAGCTTTGAGGTAATCATCTTAAATAGGTCCCATTGAGGAGTGGTCAAAATTGTAATGGTTGATAATATTTGCATCTTTCGTAATACTGATACCAAAAAGCATTGCTATAGCACTGCTTGTCCCAGTATTGTTAAGACATTTGGGAAATGGTCAGTGGAAATCTGGGCACGGCTGGAAGGTTTTTTCAACACCAGCCTGTTTTTTTCTCAACTAGCCTCACTGGTGGGGTAGGGTAGGTGTCCAGGTGACTTTCTACATAATGAAAACAACATCTGGGACCAGATTTACTCCTTTATGGCCATGCAGGGTTGTTACCTCCTTTCTTGTCTATTCCTGAACTGGAATAGTCAAGACTGGGCTGTTACATGCTGTACTCCAGCGCTTTGTTGGGAAAAGCAGTGTCAGCCAGTGCCTGGGAAGGCGAGCATGGCCTTGCCCAGGTGCTGTGAAGGGAAAGGACCTGGAACAGAGAGACTGTGTAATTACTGCCACTCCCATGGGAAGCAAAGGCAGAAGCAGAAGGAGGTTGAGCAGCACAGGCTAAGCATAGATTACAAACCACTGTCCTGTCACTGCTGCAGTATTTGTGTGAAGTCATTTTACTGTTCTGTATTGTTTGATATACAGAGTGCTGGTACTACTATAATATTATTGTACCACCGGAAAGCAGAAAGAATCCTACTTTTGGGCTACCTTTAGCTTGTTGATCCTGTCTATCCTGTTTAATATAATTTTAACTGAAGTGGATTAATTCTACATCTTTTTCTCAGCATAGCGGGTTTCATAAACTCTCCCTCAGCTGTCTTGGCCTCTTGGCTAACTACCATTCCAGAAGTCTCCCCTTCAGTGAGAGTGGTTTGTTTCATTTCTGCATTAGTGCAGACACATTACTGTCACAAAGCTAGCATTGTGTTGAGTCTTTGCCTCTCCTATACAACAATAAGGCTTATTCAGGGAGAGCAGAACCACCCTTCTCAGAAAAGACCTATGAATAAAACAAGTTAGGAACCCCAAAAGAGAACACTGCTGGACACTGCTTTACTGACCATCATTTCTTCCATCTTGAAAATCAGTGGAAAGTTTTCTGTGAGATCCCATGCATTGCTCTGTAGGTGTTTTTCTCAACTAGATATAATGACCAGGGTAGGTTTTGTTAAAAATTATTGAGCAGAACTATCTGAGTTTCTCTTCCTCAGTGTCACAATCACATTATGAGTCATGCTGACAATGCTGAGAGGCTCTGTGTTTGAGTTGAGGCCGTGTCCCTGATCCCACACATATGTCTGAATGATGTTTTGGCTTGTGCATGTGAGTGGTTCTTTCATAATGCAGTGCTTGGTCTGTTACTGAGTTGTGCACAAAAGTGGCAAAATGGTTGTCACTGAAAGCTAAGCACCAGAACGGACACTTAGATGAAAGCTCTAAATGGCTATGCTCTCTAGGCAGAAGTTCATGGCTATAAGGCAGGAAAAAACGTTCATGTCTGTTACATCAGTTTGCAGTATGTTCCAAGTTGCCGTTCCATTTGCTGAAAAGTTTTTATAAAGCTTTAATTTTACTGCTTTTAAAGGAGAGAAAATTAACTGCAACTAATGTAGTCTAAATTCAGTCCCAATCATTCTGATTTTTTATTATCAATTTACTCAAGAATTCTCAGAAGAGAAACCTAAGACCTCATGTCCTATTTCAAAAGCTTTACTCCAAACAGACTACAGCAAAGGTTAGTCACAGAGTGATTTCACTGTTTTCCTCATATCACAGTACTCATTCATAGACTGTACAGGCTATGTAACACCAGCATTACAACGATGAATAAACATTGTGATGCAGGACTGCGAAAGCTGCAAGTACTGTATAGTCTCTTGTTTGTGAAAAAATGTTCACAAACAAGTGATCAGAGATTTCCTTTCATGTCAATTTGGTTAAATCAGCTGTAAACAGGAAATAAAAGATTGGAGAATCCTTCCCATTGGCTCCATACAGCTAATCCATCATGTCTCATTAGAAAGTGTAGCCTGCCTTATCTTTAACAGAGCTTCGTGGCCAGTCAGGTTATCAATTTTCTCTGGTAAGGTGGACAACCTTCTCTTACTCTCTGAATTATTATTTTTTATTTTAACATATGTGGTATTTTTTTTAACATATGCTCTTTTTTGATGGGTAAGATACAGTTGTGTGGGGTTCCCCCCCCCCACTCACTATCTAGTGGAATTAATCTGAAATATTGAAGATGAAAGTTTAAATAAAGATATTTTATCTCCAGAAAATTACACTTGAAATTTTCTTGGACTCTTGCAGGACAGCTACAGCTGCTTGACACTAAGAACTTTTTTTTTGTTCTCTCACAGTTTAGAGCATAACTGTTCTGTAGCAGTACATGTGATGTAAAAGTCTTCTTTTCAGATATCTCTTACTCGGACAGATGAAATACAATTTTTAAAAAATCCATTAATATATAGATAGTTTTCTTAGTACTGTACTTGTTGAGCTGTTTTTTTTCCACCAGTCTTCTGTTTAAAGTCTAGAAGTTTTTATAGACACATGCAGTGCTTTAAAAAGGCTTTCAAGAACGTACTGCTACTTGTGTTCGGCATTTTTAAAGGCATTTAGACAAGCCATTGATCTGGCTGCGTGCATGTAACCAGTTGGAATGATGTCCAAGACAGCTGTAACGATGTACATGTAGGTAGCAGTGCTACGAGGACATAGCTCCACCTAGTGGCAGTTTTTAAATCAGGCACGAGTGAGCCTTAGTTTTTGGAATGAACGTTCTTGGCTCCCAGGTAAATACCAGCTCCATATGTTGAGGCCTTTTATAAATTTTTGGGTTGACAAGCCCACCCTAGTAAATTAAAGGTAATGGAGTGCAGGTGCAGGTTTTTCAGGCAGACACAGCTGATCGAAACGTCTGCATTTGCTGTAACCATCAGGCAAAGGCCTCCTTATTGCAGCTTGGAAAATAAACTTTTACTGTTAAGTTACGACATGCTTATGTATAGACAACACACTGCCATATAAACTGTTATTCCATCTCCTTTACTGAGGCAATTTTGAGCCATGGGACTTGTTGCAGTCAGACTGAACTTGTAACATTAAGGGATTTGGCATTTGTCTAAATTTGTTGCATTAAGAAATGTTAGAAAAAATACATGTTAGAAAGTATCATGAATTACATAGGACATTCTTAAGCTGTTTCTTGACTTAAAAGATATTCATTCTTATGTTATCTTTTCGTGAAAGCTTCTAGCCAGCATTTAGGTTTGATTCAAGTAAGATGTCTTCTTGTGTAAGATCTTTCTTATTAAAAAAATATACATAAAATCCGGTACCTTCAAACATAGGACAGACCATAACAGCAGAAAAATTCCAAGTTCATCTTACCTGCAAGTTTGGAGCCAGGAGACGAGAGCATCTGTATGCTCTTTTTCCCAGATAAAGCTCTTGATTGCTTCTGTCTTTGATTGTTACGGTCGCTATCACACAGTTCTTTCTCTCATAACCATACATGCAGATGCAGTAAGTCATGCCTTCACCTTTCTTTTAGAGGCAGCCAATGCTGTTTGGTATTATGATTCAGTTAGACCGGTATAACAAAATACTCTATGCTTGCTTAGCTGCAGAAATGAGCTGTGGTGTGTGACTTGTTACAACTCTCAGGCAGTACAGATTAGCGTAAGCCACTTTCATCTAACCTCTACATTAGCAAGAGCAGACAAGGTCAGTTATTGTGACTCAGCTGATATATAGGAACTTGGTCACATGCCTGAGCTCTTGGTTTGTTTACTGATCAGCTTGCTTTTGCTGTTTTCTCACATCTGCTAAAATGTGACTTTGCAGAGGATGAATGATAACTTCTGTGGAGATTAAAGAGTGAGCATTGTATCAATCAAGTATAACTGAGTCTTTGCTGATACACATCTTAAAATTATCTTAATGGTCAGCCTGCAAGCAGTAACTAAGATCTCTTGCAAAAAAAACCTAACCCAAACAACCCAACCCCCAAAACCAAGCCAAAACCAAGCCAAAACCAGAAAAAAAGCAGCAGGTCCCCATCTCTAATGATTGTCTTGGATCCAGTAGCTGGATATAGCTGTATAGCTGGTAACCTATATGTGTGTACCATAGCATGCATAGCTTGGAAATTATGAGTGGTTGGCCATGATTGACATATGCAACAGAAACTCCTAGATTCACAGATTCCCTGGGGGCACATAGTCTATTTCTACAGAATACAGGTTTGCTGTCAAAGATCCCTTTCTGACTCTCTGTAGTCTGACTTTTAGCCATTTTCCTGTTGCCTATTCCCTTTATTCCTCTTTCTGCCTTCAGAGATAAACTTTGTGGTTTTCTGAAACTTGATCTAGCCTCTATGACCTATTTTGTCTATCTGCCAGACTGCAGGTTTTCAACAGTTCTTCATTCTTAGGGGTTTTTAGGCTAATGTTTCTTCTTTCTCTGCCCTGACTTTGAGCTGTAAACCTAATTTGTAGGTGACTGTCCACATCATGATCACTATACTTTCATTAGATTTTAGAAGTAACTAGAAATATGTCTTGATACGTTTTTATTTTTTAAATTAACTAGCATAGGGATTTAAAGTCTTATATAACAACTGACTAGAACTGTTAATTAATATTCCAATGTATTGCCCATAAATTTAAAGCTAATTATGAAGAAAGAAAGTCAATATAAGATGATGAGTATTTGAATTCATGGCAGATTTTATGTAAATTTGAAAGTGTTACTTGGGGGATGATAAATAGTATCAGCCACTTTAAAATTCTCCTTTCTCTTGTATGTCCATAACAAATCACCTTACCCTCTTCACTGAAATCGAGATACGTGTTTAGTGTTCTTCATGATCTCTGCATTGGCGCATGTATCTTACCACAAACTAAAGTCTCAGGGTATACATCAACGGTTGGAGGTAAACAAATCCAAACCAAAGTCTTCACCATGAGCTGCCTGTGCATACATTTCTAGTTGGGAAATCAGAGGGACATTCTTTATGAATCACACATTTCCTGCCCCTCCCTTTCTTGTACCATTCTGAGAGAAGAACTGGACTACAGCTTGGCAGTAGAAGCTGTGCAGCCTTCATGCACCTTTATACCCCGTTGGGACTGGGACTGGTAGAGATCCAAGTTAAGTACCAGCAGGAGCCCTCTCAGAAGGGTTGTGTTTGACTTCACCACAGTGCCACAGCTGCAGGAGTTTGGGTTGACTCTGAGAAAACCTATGTTTCACTGCAAATGACCTCTAAATCCTGTTGTGATTTCGTATTAATTGCAGCTATATATCCTCTAGATAAGCTTATCTCTACTGAAAAACTAGTACAGTTTCTTCTGTGCTTTACCATAATTTCAATTAGTCCAAATAGAAACAGAACTTAAAATGGAAAGTTATTTATGAGCACTGTGAATTTTGACACTTGCACAGTTAGCAAGCCTTGTCAGATTATTTGCAATTTAATTTTATTACACATATTGCACATCATAATATAATTTTATTTTATTCTCCACAGCTTCTTAATGTGAACTGTCTTTGGCTTGTTATGTTAATAAATAGGAGTTTCCTTCTCTGAAAAAGTCTTCTCTGAACAGGAAATAATTATGGACAGTCATCTTTATTGTGGCTCTGATATTTGTTTTAGCAGAAGTGCTCTGCTCTTGTTATGGAACTGGACTTATTTGGATATTTATAATCATCGTGATCCTTAGTTTTTTCCTGTATATGAATTTATGTTAAACCAAAAGAAGTACCTTAGTATCAAAAACTTGCTGCTATAGTAATGATTGTATTCTTGTCATAACTGTAGCTTAGGACAGTGCCTTTCCGCATCCAGACCAGAATTGTGACTCACAGATTCAGCCTGAGAAATGTTTCACTTATTGGAAATTATTTTTTTCTGCTGTTAAGCTCTATTATGTACTTTTTAGCTGATGTATTCAGAAAAAAAGTTTACTTTTAGACTCCTTTAAAAAACACAGATGTATTTTTTGGCCTTACAGCCTAGTCCATCATTCACAGAGAACATAAAATGCTCACTTCATTCAGTACATTTGTACACAGATGAAATATTTGTTTCCCTGAAGTAATGGAATGATTAAGGATATGAATTTAGTTTCTCCTTTGTCTTGCTTGTGTGTTGTCAGGTATCAGGATTCTGTTTCTGTGAACATACTGCATTCCTTTTAAAAAAGTATTCATGTCTTGTTTATGAACATTCCTAAATGTATTTCTTGGAGAGTCAGTCATGTGATATTGCATCTCCTGACTAAACAGTCAAACAAATTCTTTTAGCATGGACACTAAGAAGGGTGAAATTAAACTGTGATTTTCATGAATACTAATAGTTAATAGTGTTGAAGTTAATTTGATGTTGTAATACCAGGAAAGTATCATGACAGCAAATATGAATATAAATATTTCACCAAAGAGTTTGCTTTAGCTGGAAGGATATGATAAGCATCACCTTTCTTGCCTTAAAGCTCCATTAGAGGAAGTCACTAAAATCATAGCTAGTAAAATCAACTGCAACTTAATCGTGTCACCTGGATTTCAGTGCTGTGCTGTCTGATAAACCTGTGAAGGTTTATGTTGTAGGAGTAGTTGGATGGTTGTAGGTGGGGAGAACTCCAATGTTTTCATGTAAAAATATTAATTTCTTCTGCTCTTCAAGAAAAAGAAGATGTTTTAGGTTTTTTGTTTCAGGTTATGAAATAAACCTAAGATACATGGTTTTATGGTTCTGATTTCACCTGAAAAACTACAATGACATATATGAATTGTTTTATATTTGTGCACTTGTGTGCCTTTGTTTGTGTATGTGCGCTTGTACATATGAAAACATAAACATTCAAGTATATGAACATCGCCAACATGTTTTAAATTGCTTAGATAGAAAAAATGTACATCCTTTCTATCTTTGGTTAGAAAAACAAAACATTGTTTTCAGTACAAATTTGAAAAAAAGTAGATTTTTTCAACATATATATTTAATGTAAGTTGTGGTATTCGTAAGTTGGGGAATTAATGATATTTATTTTAAATTTAATAAGAAATTACTTGTTGAAAAGACTGATTAGGAATGTAGTTGTATCTAATGTACAAGATGGGTGGGATTATATTTTTCTTATGATACTAATGCCATGAAAAGAAAAGGATGCAGGGTAGCCTGAAGGCTGTTTCAGTTTCTCTATATGTAAGTCCTGTAAACTTAGAGGACAAGAGTCAAACATTTTGACTTTACTGCTGTTGTTAATCCTTCAAGTTTATGTTTGGATTTTGTGGCCAATTGATTGGGAAATGCATTTTTTCTGGATGTAGTTCCTAACTTCCAAAATGGTGGAGTAGTCAGCAAAAGTGCTTCTGAGAAAAAGAGTACTGAAATAGAATTTTTTTGAGATCCTCATAGGAGATAACATTTTCCACAGTGATATGGGTTCTACACACACTTCAGAGCTGATTCTCTCTGGGACCGAAATATCTGATTTCAAATGATTCCCTCAGTTTTCTGGATCCATTAGAGAAGAGGTAAGGCAACAAATGATGTTTCACACCTGTTCTAAAGGAAACTTTTTCTGTTGAAGAAAATGCACATGTGGCACTGGAAAGCTGGCTTTAAATAATCATGCGTCTTGCAGACACATTAAAATTGCTTTTGCAAACATACAGTGTAAGCATAAAGCCAAAGTAAATCTCTGTTGCTACTACAGGCAGAGCCATCCATCCGCATGGCACAGTATCAATTTCAAATTGAGTATGTACACAGGAAATTACATTGACACTTTATCTTCTAATCTGCAGTTGAAATAAATGGACAGTGATAATGCAACCTGTGTAAGACTAGGAATTTAAAAGAAAAAGCAATTGGGCAATGTGTTGTTTAAATGAAATATTCTGATAAAGGACGTTTGGCTTAAATATTATGATAAAATTATATTTAAAAATGCACAAAAAAGCTTAATTCTACCTGGATATTTGTTAATGTTTACAGATAATGTCAGGCATTACATGGGATCAGAAAAAAAATACAAAGTGTAAGATCAGTGCTGGTTCCAAAAATATGGTAGAAAGAGAAGCAGAAGACTGCAGTTCTGCCAGAAAGAAGAGCTGGCCTTCAGTGTGAAGGTCCCTTCTAGCTGCTTCATGAGGAGTTCTCAGGGTTGGGCAATAAACAATTAAAAAACCCTAAAACAATGAACTAAGAAAATAACAGTAAAGATGCTTTCCTCCTCTCTTTTTTGGTACTTTGGTGACTGCATCTGGACTCCTCTGTTCCTTCCTGCTCTGCCCAGTCCAGGAAGGACACTGATGTGTGGGGTGTGGGCCCAGTCTTCAAGTTGGTGAGGGTCCGGGATCCACGGAACATGAGGGCAGGCTAAGGGAACTGCCTTTGGTCATGAGGGTGGTGAGACACTGGAGCAGATTTCCCAGAGAAGTTGTGGATGTGCCATCCCTGGAAGTGTTCAGGCTCAGGTTGGCTGGGGCTTTGAGCAACCTGATCTAGCGAGAGATATCTGTCAGCTTCACATCTGTGCCTTGGAAGATGATGGAACAGATCTTCCTAGAAGCTGTGTAAAGGCACAAGGAGGACAGGGAGGAGATTCAAGACAGCCAGCATGGCTTCACTAAGGACAAATCTTGCCTGACCAACGTAGTGGCCTTCTGTGATGGAGTTAACTACACCAGTGGACAAGGGAAGAGCTATGGATGTCATCTATCTGGAATTGTGTAAAGCCTTTGACACGGTACCCCACAGCGCTCTTCTCTTTAAATCACAGAGATACAAATTTGATGGATGGACTGTTGGGTGAATAAGGAATTGGCTGGATGGTTGCCTCCAGAGAGCAGTAGTCAATGGCTTAATGTCTGGATGGAGATCAGTGACAAGGGGTGTCCCTCAGGGGTCAGTATTGGGACCAGTACTGTTTAATATCTTCATCAATGACAGATTGTGGGATTCAGTGCATCCTCAGCAAACTTGCAGAGGACTCCAAGCTAAGTGGTGCGGTTGACACACCTGAGTGACAGGATGCTATCCAGAGGGACCTGGACAAGCTCAAGAAGTGGACTTATGTGAACCTTGTGAGGTTCAACAGGGCCAAGGGCAAGGTCCTGCACCTGGGTTGGCGCAATCCCTGGTATCAATTCAGGCTGGGAGTTGAAGGGATCAAGAGCAGCCCTGCAGAGAAGGACTTGGAGGTACTGGTGGATGAAAAACCAGACAAGAGCCAGCAATGTGTGCTCACAGCCCAGAATGCCAACCACACCCTGGGCTGCATCAAAAGAAGTGTGGCCAGCAGGGCAAGGGAGGTGATTCTGCCTCTCTATTCCACTCTGATGAGAGCGCACCTTGAGTACTCTGTCCAGATCTGAGGCCTCCAGCACATGAAAGACATGGTCCTGTTGGAGTGAGTCTAGAGGAGGGCCAAATGATCAGAGGGGTGGAACACCTCTCCCATGAGGAAAGACTTAGAGAGTTGGGGTTGTTCAGCCTGGAGAAGAGAAGGCTCTGGTGAGACTTTATCGCAGCCTTTCAATACTTAAAAGGGGCTTACAAGAAAGAAGAGGACAGGCTTTTTAATAGGACTTGTAGTGATAGGACAAGGGGTAATGTTTTTGAACTAAAAGAGAGTAGATTCAGGCTAGTTATAAGGAAGAAATTTTGTACAATGAGGGTGGTGAAACACTGGAACAGGTTGCTCAGAGAAGGTGGTTGATGGCCCATCCCTGAAAACATTCATGGTCAGGTTGGACAGGGCTTTGAGCAATCTGATCTTGTTGAAGGTGTCCCTGCTCAATGCAGGACTAAATGACCTTTAAAAGTTCATTCCAACTCAAACCATTCTATGATTCCATGAAATTCATGAACGAAAAGTCTTCAGTGATACTGAGCACAAAGACAGTGCCTCTGGCATGAATCACTAAAGGAAGAGATACATCTGCTCTTATGCTCTTTCATACATATTCGTTCTTGTTACCTCTTTGAGATTGGCTATTGGGTTGGATAAGTCCCTGGTTGATTAAATAAGGCTACTCTTATGTTCTTACACTGAACAGGACAAAAATCAAGGGGGTTGCATTGCAGCAAGAAAAACAGAAGTTGTGCTTCAGGAAAAATGCTACTGTGGCTGACTTGTAAATTGTTGGAGTAAATTTCCTGGGAAAATTGTGGAGTCCCGATCATCAAAAGCTTTAAAGAGTAGTTGAGACAGGCTATTTCAACGATGCTTCCTTCTGTCCTTGTTCTCTTACAGTTGTACATAAATGGTTTGCCAACAAATAAGTATTGGGATTAACATCTGGGAATTCCAGCTCTTCAAACTGTTTGGTCGTTCATATCTATTTCTGAAACTAGGAGGCTTGAAGATTTGTCCCTCCTTGTAACCAAACCTCAATTTTGAGATTTGTGAAAACTTTGTTATTCTCTTTTCTTGTTTTCATTTCTTTTGCATTTTGTACAATATGAAAATATCTAGTGAAGCTCATCCATCCAAAACTTTCTCCTTTGACTGAAATTAGGCAGTATCTTTAATTCATTACAAAGCTTGGGTTTCTAGGGCATCAAGGTACAGAGAGGACCCTGCTTGAACTTGTGAGGATTGCTCATTGCAATCTCTATATAGCATAATAACGTAGGCTTTCTCTGTTGTGTAATAGTGTGGTGCAGAACATATTCCAAGAATGCCTTTTCTAAAGAGCAGACTCAATCCATATTTACATCAAAAGACTTTATTTGTTAAGTAAATTACACATCTTTTTGCAGTAAAGGATCTCAAAGCATTCCAAAGGTGGCTAATACTGTTTTGTTTTTCTGTGTTTGTAATTTTACAGATGAGGAATAAAATGCCGAATAGTTGAATCTGCCTTTGACCAATGGTAACATAGGAAATCAGTGCCAGCCCACCTTACTTTCAGCCCGAGAATGCCTTTAACTGTGCTTCCTATGGCTTCTGTAGCACAGAAGTAATGTTATAGTCATTAAGGCTGCTTAGAACAAATGTGGTTTTTTATGCTAAAAGCAGAGTGGCACTGTTGCAACTTAGCAGTCCATGCACTCAAAGTTGCATTCTGAAACGCCTTTTCAAAATCACTCCCTGATGTTTGGCTGTTCTGTGGAAGCTATTTTTAACAGAATAACAGCTCTTTCACTCTAAAGAGCAAAATAGGATTTCTGTAGAAACAGCTGTGGATTGCTTTTCAAGCACCATTTTTTCAATCTGGTTGTTTTTTGGTGGGATTTTTTGTTATTAAACAGAAATGCAGCTCTCATTAAAATCCACACCCTGCAGCCACAGGATCTGTATTTCGTAAGTAAAATTATAGGGTTTATTTGGGTTTTTTAAAAACTATTTTTGAAACAAGAATGTGTTTGTATTTACCTGGAGTTTATCTGTCACTCACAAAACCAGGACTGACCAATGGCAGGCCCTCACTTGGACTGTTGTGCTAATCAGAGCAACTTTTTCTGTACAGGTATTTTGCTGGAGTCAAAGGGTAGGATATGAAAGATTCCACTATGAGAAATGGAAGTGATTTGAAGTATTGAGAAAATGTATCACAAGTAGATGCTGAAAGAGGACTAATAGAAAACATTTAGAGAGTGATATGTAAAACATTTTAAAATTATGTATGGTACAGAACAGGTCACCTGGGAACATTCTCTCTGACACACAAGCATTGATACACTGAAAAAAATCAAAAGGTGGCAAACTGAAGCTGATAAAAGTGAATATTTAGCTGTGGCTAATGTATTAGCAGGTTCAAAAGTGGACTGTACAGCTATATGGATAATAAAAATGTGAAAATTTCATGGAAACAGTCTAGATGTTCAACAGGAATAGCTTTGGTGTAATGTACTTGAACTATATGGTAAAAATTAACCGCATTTGTGAGGATGTATACTCTTAAGATTTGTGATATCATGAACCTCTTTGGTTAAGATTTTACAGGGAATTTCTCTGGAAGCATGTGATTCTATAGTGGTCACAGGAAGGCTTCCTGCAGTAAGCTTCAGGGTAGTGATGGCTGTCAGATAATGTGTATTGAACAGGAAGGAAGGACTTTTGATTTGATTTCCATGGCGCTGAAGCAGAATACATAGCTTTGATAAGAAAACAACGTGTCAGAGATGGTTTATATTTTTTTAGTTAACCTTAGTATTTAAGAATAATTTGTATGTGTGTGGGGGGGGGATGTTGTACGTGTGTGGTATTTAGTCATCATGTAATTCATATTAATGGAGTCTTTACATGTTATTAATTGGACATTAGTTTAAGATCACTGGGGTATGTAAGCCTAAATTTATGTAAAACAGATGAAAATTGTAACAGGAAAAATATAACTTTAATACACTTTAATGACCATGTTGACATGGAACTGCAAGCTTTTAAGTCTATTTGAAAAGTTGCTAAAGATTCTAAACTTTCTGCTTTGTGTGAAGCTTGTAAATGATCTGGGATCCATCACCCCAAGCGAAGAGCTGCCTTTCTTTGGGATTGTAATGTATAGTGGAATGGCTACCCTGACGTTTTGGAAAATGTAATACTGGGATTTCATAAGTATTTACAGCATCCAAAACATCATAAACACATTGTATGCGAGAGGTGCCTCCACTAGGAAAGTTGTACACAACATAGAGTGTGTTGCATGCCATGAAAGCTGCTTCAGCATACTTGCTATTGCATGATGTGTCCCACGTGTGCTGCACTGCCATGGTTCTGTGGTTGATTTTAGTAATTACAAGGTTTCCACCAGTCTCTGGTTCTGCATGGATTGCCCAGAGCCCATGCTCATCAATGGCAAGATCGATTTTTGTAGATGGAGAAAGCTGATAGACAGGAGTCCTTCCAGCCCCTGGCAGTAGCATTTGGTCAGCTATATTTCTTTTTTGGATATTGAATTTAATTATCTCATTTAAGGAGCCATATCTGTGATAGAACAGGAAGCCCTGATATATAATGTGGCCAGTTCCTTGCCAGGGAAATGGCAAGGTGACTCTGCGAGCTTTTAGTGTATGATTGCTTTCCATGAATATCATCATGTTTGCAAATTCGAAAATAACATTATTTACAGAACCATTTAATAAATAGATCTTTGTATGCTTTTTGCCAGGATCTTTCATCCAAGAGCCATGCTTATCTCCAGTCTTCTTAACTATCTTTAAGGACTTAATACCTGCAAGCATGTGATCACAACCTGCAAGGAAACACCCAAAGACAAAAAAAAATGAAATTAGAATACCTGTGAATTTTATCATTTCTTTTCTTTGAATTACGTAGTTTTCTTTTAATCCAACTATAATGCCAGGGTCAATATATTAGTAAATGTTTCAGCAGCACAGCAATGGTAATTAGTGTTGAACCTAATTTTATATGATATATTCAACATTTCCTGCTAAGGAAACTGCATATCTTCAACTATACATAGTGTGTTTTCTGCTCTATTAGACCAGTGTTATCCAAAGAAGAATATTATTTGTGTACGTGAGAAGAAACCAAAAGCACAGTAATTTTCTGATTATTCTTGTCAGTTCTTTTACAGGACTGTAGTTTTTACTTCAGAGAAGTGACTTATGTTTTAGATCTACACAGTAAAATAATAAAATTAATTTCTTAATAAAGGCATACAAGTTAAAATCCATTTTCCTGACACACAATATGTATAGTATTTTTGTTTCAGGACTTCTCTGATCCTCAGTTAGCCTTTTTTTTTTAAAATTTATAATATAAGGACACATAAAAATAGATCATAATATCAGAAAGCTAAAACACTGGGTTATCTTCCCATTCCCCTTTCCAACAGCTGCAGCACAAAGGAACTAGTACAAGTACATAGATCACAAAACTGGGAATGCCCATACGTTAAGGTGGTCTTTAAATGAACTGAGATGATGTCTGTGTTATCAATTCCTATGCTAGAAGCATGGCTGGTGGCATTACATAGTTGTTTACCTCACTACAGGGATAAAATTGGCACCTGCAGAGTCTGAGTCATAGCTTCAGCCTCACTACACTTCGTATGCACTGTGCACAAATGTTGAAGACCAAAAGGCACCAAGCTTGTGAAGACTCAGGCACTTAGACTCTTAAGATCTTTATCAAGGACCATCCTGTCCAGGAAAAACTCTACTGCAAAGCATATTAACAAGCTTGTTTACCAAAGGCACTCATAAATTACAAGAGACACTGTTTGAAGTTTAAAGAATTGCCTTTAGTGAAGTGCAGCCATTTTAGCAAACAGGACAAACAAAACCCTGAGGGAGGAAGTTCTGGCAAGAGATGAAATGGAGAAAGCAAAACCAACCTCCCTGTTTGGCCTGATACAAACCTATTGAAGTCAGTGGCAAGATTCCAGTTGCCTGCAGAAAGCAACCTTTATGTCATTTATGTGTACTGATACCCTCTGACCAAATCATTTGGATATTGCTGCCACAGCATGGATTTTTTTGTTGGAAGGCCTCACTCTGGACACACCTTCCCTGAGCAAGCCACAATAGCTTTCCCAAAACTAACTTTTATTGATTAGATAGACTCTAAAAACTTAAAACTGTTGAGTCAAAACACCTAGTCAGCCTTAGCAACATCTTCCTTTTCAGGAGAAAATACCAGATTACTGTCAGAAAACTGAATAGTGTCTCTTTCCTTGAGAGAAGATTTTTAACTCTCCTTGACTTTTATAACAGCTTGCAGGAAGGCTGAGAAACTGAAACATTTGCAGTGTGTAAAAAGTTTACCAAAATTTTTCCACATTCTCCTCAATGAGACCTTCAACTCCTACTGTTTCTTATCACACCCCAAAATGTGCAGAAGTTAATTTCCCGTTTCCCATCCAAAGCAGGATGAAAGTATCAACTACTGCATGTAAAAAGTGTTTCTGCTTGATGGTTATTTTCAAGTCTGTGTGAACTTGAACCAAATCCAGTAACAAAGTTGGATTTAAAGACATTTTTTTTTTCTGCTAGAGTTCTGGAGCCACTCAGCAAAAATAATTGTAACTTCTGGTTAATATATGGTAACGTAGAAGCAGAGCTGCTGTTTCCTGGAGTTGAGGGTCTTGCTACTTTTTCTAAGTGCTGCAAGATCTGCACAGGCAATAGTTTTGCATTGACTTCAATGGGACAAGCGTATGACTAGTATTGACTAAAGTAAAGTTGCTATGAACTGCTGCAATAAAATGAAAAGTAATAATTTCCAACAAGGTAAAATGGAAAGTAACTTTTTTCCCCTCTGAAACTCTCAGAAAGGTATAATTTTGAAAGTGTACTTACTACAGATACTTTAGCAATCCCTAAATTTTTCTGCCTCTCAGAAAAAGGCTAATGTGCAAAAAAATCTGTATCTAGAAAAAAAGAAATGTTGATGCTGAGAGCACTCAGTTGTGGTGTAGGAGTAGAGCTTAGAAGCAGAATAGAGGATTGCTTCTGTTACCATCTGCCTTAATAGTCTGTTGCTGGAAATGTTCAAGGGACAAATGATAGACTTATTTGTAAAATTAAATCAATCTAATTCTGTTGAAGTTAGTGGAGTTGTAGAGTTGATTATGCTAAAGATCTTTCACCTGGCTTTTTTTTTTTAGTATTTTATATTTCTTATTGTTTGTTTTTCAATTTCTTACAACTTTTGAATGAAAATGACTACTTCAAATATGTATAATATGTAATTTACATCTATAGTTCGACTTTCTTAAGGTAAAGATACTTATAATTATAAAACTTAGTTTATTTTTTAAATAAGTATAGACTATGCATATATTCTTCATACTAGGTACCTTAACAGTTTTCAAATCAGAACTGAGCTTTGCTTGTGGCTAAGTCAATGTGCTCTCTTGATAAAGTACATGGAGGAGAGAGAAAGAATAACAGAGAAAGACAGTAAAAGAGATGCAAATTGTATGCAAATGGTAGAAGTAAATTAGGCATTTTTATTAACTCATGAGTTCACTTTTGAGCTGAGGTTTTGACCTTTGCTCAATCAAAAAAACAAAGACCACCATTAATTCCTCGGCATAGGTGCAACACACTGAAATGCACTGGAATTTCTTCTGGAACTCTTGCTTTACAAGAGCATCCCTTCAGAGGCTTTTAAAATTACTTTATACAAAAAAGCAGCTTGCAAAGAATCAATCTGATATGCAGTAGGGTATCTGCAAAATAAATGTTTGCAATGTACTTTCTTCTTTCCCTGTCCTATACCTTTTTTGTAGTGTTCCTTTTTTGTTTGTTTTAAGACTAGTATTTAGACAGCCAAAACCCCAATTATCTGTGGTATTCACATAACTTGATAAGATTTGTTATCTCTGTATAAACATACATGCATTGGCTAGGGGACTGGATCAAAATTCTGGAAAGTAAACTGTTCTTACTTGCATTAAGCATGAGTTTAAGTTTCTTTTTTTCTTCTGCTTTTTCAAGTAGCTGCTGTTTCACCATGTCTTCGTGCACTTCTACACATGTGACAGAATCTGTGACAGATCCAAAATAGTCAATGTCCCTTTGTGCTCGTTCAATTCTTGTTAGCAAATTCTCTACTTCACTTTTAACCTCAGCCTTATAATTGTTCAGTCCTGCCAGGCGTGACAGTACGATCTTTGAAAAGTCTCGGAATTCTTCCACGTAATCCAGCATGTCTTGGTTGCACTTTTCCAGCCTCTTCTTGAGTTAGAACACAGGAAGAAAATATATGGATATACGTGTATATACTGTGTAGATTACAACTTCATTCATGATTACTTTAAACAAGTGCTATTCTGTCCTTTTCAGTTCCCTTGCCCCCCATCTATTTCAAACCAATGGTCAGTTACTGTATGTCTACATAAAGAGGACTTATTAGACTGGCATTAACATTCACAGTTCTGGACAAAAGTACACTTTTTTTTTTCCTGGTGTGGTTACTGAAGACCAGACACTTTGTTTTGCTGCCTAAAGAGGAAAAAGTGGTCTGGTGGAAACAGCTGGAGATACTCAAGGACACATGATCTCTGATAGCTTGCTTCCCAAAAACTTTTCAGAACTCCTTCTGTAGGACCACTGATGAAGCAGCCTCAAAAACTATTCTGCAGGAAACCTGCAAATGTGAATATTTCACATAAATGCACCTCTTCTGACCAAGACAGTATACAGTGTGGCTATTTTCATCCATTTAAAATGGAAAATGGAAATACTGACATCTCTGTGTTTGAGAAGTTTTGTTTTGGGTTTTTTTGTCAGATTATGTGCTGTGTTTTTTTTAAATACAGATGTTTCTTTATATCCTGCATTGCTAAGGGTGAGGAAAGTGATTTCTCTGTTGTAATGCAGCTGCTTCTGTAGAGGTCTTAGGTGGCCTGAAAATAGAAGCCCAACTGCCACTTTGGGAAGATGAGGAAGTTGAGCCAATGCGTAAGCCCAAAGACACAATCCGAGCAGATAGAACTGCTAGGCTGGGTGCTCTGATCGGTGCTTTAGGCACAGATTTCAGGTGCTTTGTTTTAAGGTGGTGTTTGACTGGGGAATGTCTGAGTTTTTACTGAGTCATTGGTGCAGTATACACGTGTTCATGTCAACTTGGTGGTGGTTGGTTGGTTTGTTTTGCAAGGTGTGGTTTTTATGTGTGCTCTCCCTTACCCCCACCCCCATTTATATATGACCATAAATCCCCAGTAAGCTGTTTAAATACTTTCTACCAAAACTTTATTTTAAATGTGTTCAAGAGTCCTCTTCAATACCTGACTCAACCTTTCCCTGTTTTTTTGTTTGGTGTCCCTTGCACCAAATGCCACATGTGGAATTGCATCATTTTTAATGTGTGCTGGAAATTACCATGTGAAGTTATTCCTACAGTAGTTAATAAAATTTAAATCACAGTCTACACAATGAGAACAGAATACCAGGCTAACCCTTCAGTTCTTTCTGTGTTGTGAAGTTAAGACCAGTGAGAGCTTTGTGCAAAAAAGGGAATGCAAGATCAGGCAAGTTAAATCTTCTCTAAAAGTCTGCCAGTGCAAGTCAGGAACCACGGACGTGTTAATGATTTAAGATTAACTATGTATGATTACAGCATGCCAATACTGAAAAGGTATTTTGCAGTACTGGTAGTTTTTTACTGCAGAAAAAGAAGCAGGTAGTGGTACTTTTATATAATTAATTGAAAGCAAATACCTATTTCAATCTCCCAGCTGTAAGGGGATTATTTCAACTCCTAGTTAAAGTGCAGATACACTGCCAGTTTACACAAATGTGTCTTAAACTTCCCTTTCAGGTAGGTTCAGCTGTACACAGAAAAAATACCTGATAATTTCTATCTCCTTATTAATACTTGACAGCATTTCTACTGGTGATAATATAGTTACACTGTTCACTAGGATGAAATGTGACAGTACTATCAAAATATGCATATTTGGCTAAATTCACTGATGACATAAAAAAATACAAATTATAACAGATTAAAAATATGACACTACAATTAAGTCCTGTAATAGATATTGATGTGCTAATTAGGAACCATTATACTTAAAGGTTTAACTTCAATTTTACTCATTTATTTGAAAAAGCTGGAAGTATAGCTTCCCAGTATTGTTTAGCATACAAACTGTTCTGTGTTCACACACATACAAGAACTTTCATACTTCTTCACACCTCTTTGCAGTTAGGCAGTATTACAGAATGATACAGATAGCACATACCTCTAAAGACAGCAAACGCCGATCAATGTAGTTCATCAGTGCTGCATCTTGCATCATATATTGTGCTGCTCCCATGATGCTTGTGAGGAGTGGAACTAATAAAAATCGGAGTTGCAAGACTACCATAGTTTCATAAAATTGTGAAGCAAAAAAGTAGTGAATTAATTGTGTGTGTGTGAGTGTGGAGAGCAATCCTAAACACACTACCAGTCCAGGATTAAAAGAAATTTAACAGTTGTCTGATGCTGCAATGTGAAAAAGTAGTACTAAAAATTACTAAAAAGCTAAAAGTACTGTGGCTACAACTATTAAAAAGACTTAAAATGGCTGTTGCAGTTAGTCATTAAAAAAATAAAGTTGTGGAAGAGGAACTGAATGTGTTTATTTCTAGAAACCAGATGACTGCCTTCCAGTTTGTGATCCTGTGATCAATCCCAGATGTTCAGCACTGAGTCACATAAAGCCTGTAGGCCAAGTTTTATTAAATACAAATAAAAATAATTTATTTTCCCTTCTTTCTCCTCCCATCTGCTTTCCTGTGTGACCAACACAGTGCAGTGTATTCTTGGTGTAATTCAGCATAGATTCAAGTCAGCGGAGCGCTGGTCACTCTTTCACAGGAAGATCTGATGCATGATATTCTGTAGCTATTTCAACAACCACAGCTGTTACTGTAAAGCAGTCTAAAGAAACTGTTTTCATTTCCAGTATTTGGCCTATTTACAGTAGGACTGCAGACCATATATAAAATTACTTAAAAAAAAATATCTTTTTCCTTCCCCTCTTCTCTTGCAAGTACCTTTCTAGCTAAAATCAATATCCTTAACACAGTTCTGTGTCAATTCAATGGAGTCATCGATATGTCTCTTCTTCCAGAATAATTCCAATAATGCTAACATTGTATACACTAGGAAATCAGGTGTCAGGTTGTTAGAAAGCTCCCTTTGTATATGAAGCCAAACTTGATGTCTCTGTTTCTCTTTCTCAGAACTCTCCAGCCCTTCACTTTTTTTTTCCTGTTTTCTTTCTCTATGCTTTTTTCCCCTCACATTTACACAGCTTTCCTTCTCTTTCTGACTGCCTTGTGTGCATGTGACATTCCCATGGTTATTAATCCATAGTATTATGGAAAATGGCAATGATGTCCATGTCAGATGCAGTATGGTTAAGACTGAGCATCTGGTTAAGCATCTGGTTAAGAAGCATCTGGTTAAGAACTGAGCTTTTTGGGTTTTGGTTGTTGGTTTGTTTTGTTTTGTGGGTTCTTTTTGTGTTTTGTTGCTTTTTTCCCCCTTTAGTTGTTATATTTTTTCCAGTTCTGTTCTGCCTAGATTTATACGTATACATGGGGTTTTTTTCCAGGTGCATATTAGCTGTGTATGTAATAAACAAATAAATGAATAAATACATGTGTATATATATGATGGTGATTTACAGCAGATTTGGTTGTCATGCATGGGAAGACATTGATCTCAGTGCATGGGATGTTACACAGTAACAGAGCAGAAAGATTTTTCCTATCTCAAAGAACACTTTTTCTCTTGTGAGCTACTCCTGGAATAGGTTTCCTATTTACTATCTTGATTTGACAGACAAGCCTCTAATAGGAGACAAGTATACTGATGCAAGTGTATATGCCATTTCACTGTTCTTGTCCTTCTCTCTCTGAGTAAGATGGTATTCTTTTCTTGTCAATGCTGCTGCTTTGTTGCACTTATTCCACCGTTTTACCATTTGGTGTCTCTGTTTTGACAGCTGTTTGAGGTTTACAAATGAAAAAAAATGGGATATTCAACTCCTTGTCTGTGTTTTTGGTTTTGAATTCAGATGCTAGGGGAGTTTTATGTGTTTGGAAAATTATGTTGAAATTAATTCAGAGTGGATACTAGATCTGGGGAAAAATGACATTTCTTTAATATATTATTTCACTCTTGTACCATTGCATGCTATGTTTTGTTAGATTTTTTTTAAAGTCAGTTTCTTTTTGGCTTTTCAGTTGGTAAAACCAGAGCTGTGCCACAATAAGGCAGGCTCTTTGCAGTAATTCGTGGCACTCTATTGTACCTGCAAACCTTGTTAAGGTCAAGGGGAATGTGTGTAAACTGTAAGTTTGCTTCTTCACAGAAACTCATTTCTCCATCACACTCATAGTGGGGAAATCTTATCTGTCATGAGATAGGACCTCAGCCATGGAGACCTCAAGATTCCTGTTCCTTGCCTTGTCTGAGACAAGTTTTTGATTTGTCACACATTTCCAACTCTTCCACATCACTGCTGTAGGTTCCTGATCCAGGTCTTCCTCAGTTCTTTGACTTACCTCCAGTCCCACTGTGGCTTCCTGTAGGCATGCCTTAGCTCCTCACAGGAATCGTGTGGCATGTTTGTAAACCCACCAGAGTCGTAACACATAAACTACATTGTATTATTGCGGGGTCTGTCCATGTCTGTGACTCTAAGAGCTGCAAAGGGCTCTGTAAACCCAGCCTGCCATTTTTCTTTCTGAGATTCGGAAACACCCCTGACTCCCAGACTCCCACACCCTTCTTCCTTGGCTTTTGCTGAGCAATGGATGCTCTCCCAATGCCGTGCCCTACGCTCTTACATCCTGAGGAAGGTGGGAAGCCCACACGCCTGTCACTTAGATCTAAGTGACACATATACAAATACACACCGGATTTTACTACTGAAGTCCAGACTGGCTTAAAACAGGGTTCATTATGTTTTTCCTCTTTAGTTAACCTCTGCATGTAAAGCAATAGATAGATGAAAAGAAAACATCAGAGACATAGTCTGATTTACAGCTTTTTACATTACTGACTTTATACACACATGCATTAGAATCACTGCTTCTCAGCCTGATGGATCAGTGATACATCGGTGCCTGTGTGCCTTGTGATTTTGCATCTCATGATCATTAATCAAATGTGTTAAAGGCAAAACAAGAGGAAAAGAGATAACTATCTGAAATAATGGGATTTTGTTTGTGATTGCATTTTTGTTTACTCGGTAATTTTTGGCATTGATGAACCATAATGATGTTTTCTGTTAATAATACACAGTGTATCATTGTCTTGTGTATTTTCTGATTTTGTTCAGATTTAGGTCTACAGAATTGAGTTCCTTGTTAGCACCGGTGACTACTTGGTGAGGTCGTCTGATGCAGAGATCTATGAGGTTAAAAAAGATTTTTATAATAGTGGGAAATCAACAATTCCAATTCTGCCTTATTTGTTAAAACCACTTTCAGTTTTGTATCTTAGAGAGTGATTCACATTTCTGTAAAACAGACAAACATATGAAATAAAGTTGAAGTCCTTTTGTGCTGTTCAGCTGCAAGAACAGTGTTGGGAGTGATACCAGTAAGGGACGTAATACACTGTGATAAATGGGAGACTTTGCTGAATTTTGGGATTCAGACAGAGGCCTCCACTAGGCGGCTCTCAAGTCCTTAGAACTGAAAGGGAAAGTTCACTGATAAAACATACAGAAGGAAGCATGGTTGAGATGGTCCAAAATGATAGCGAGACAACGAATGGAAAGCTATTAGTAAGTCAGGTGCTAGTAGACTTTGGCAATCTGCTGCTACAGTGACAAGCTTACAAGCATTAGGGGTCTGCGCCTTCCAAAATGGTGAAAACCAGTGCTTCCCGGAATCAGCAAGAGCTCAGGATGTCCCGTACCCACAGGAAAAACTAATTGTCTCATGAGGACTGGCTCTGAAAATCAAATCACAAGGGCAAAATGAATCCCTGTTTTATTTGTACTGATTTAGGGCTGGAGCCAGTTAAATCATAGAATGATAGAACGCTCCGGGTTGAAGGGACCTTTAAAGGTCATCTAGTTCACCCCCTGCAGTGAACAGGGACACCTTCAACAAGATCAGATTGCGTAAAGCCCAATCCAACCTGACCTTGAATGTTTCCAGAGATGGGCCATCTACAACCTCTCTGGGAAATGTGTTGCAATGCTTCACCTCATTGTACAATATTTCTTCTGTCTGAATCCACCCTCTTTTAGTTTAAAACCATTACTCCTTGTCCTATCACTACAGGTCCTGTTAAAAAAGTCTGTTGCCACCTTTCTTATAATCCCCCTTTATGTATTAAAATAATCCACAGAACTCCATCTGGACACAGATCTTGAAGTAGTCTGATGTAAAAATCAACCCTGTGTAATTATTTTGAATGATCTGTTTGTTTGTTGTAAAACTCAGAATTACTTGTTCTGTTGATCAAAGACATTTCCCTGTACCTCAAAGCTTAACCCTGAACTTAAACAAACTTTGAATTGTACAATTCAGTATAAATTAATATTAGAATTTTTGCTGGTTTTGGCTTGTTTTACTGTATGAAATCTGCTCATAAACATTCTCACTAAAAGTTGTTTTCCTTGAATGTTTGTGTTCTTTAAACCTATTCACAGGAGTACAGTGGTCAAAATGATATTGTTTTAAATTCAGAGTATTTACAAGAAATTATTAGGACAATTGCCCAGCTCAGTTCAGTTGACAATGCCAATTGTGGTTTTTTTGGTTATGTCTATTTTTGAAACAGATATTTTGGGTGTGATGCATTACTTTTGTTTATTAAATATCAAATTAAAGCTCACCAGGGTAAAAACTTAAAATAAGTTTTTTAAATGCCTATGATGATATGTTTTACCTTTTATATGTTTTGTTTTGTTTGAGTAGTAGACACTGACATTATAACACTTCATCATGTTTCAGTGTTGTTTCAGTTGTTGTTGCAGTGAAGAGATGGATTCATAACCTGTATACTTACATGTATATCTTCTGTATACAGAAGGGATCAGTATATACCCTGGGGAAAGGTGTTAAAACTTACTAAGTTACTTTCCCTTTGAGCTGACTAAATGTCACTAATGTGGAAGAAAACGTTTACTGATGATGAATAATGCATACCTTTGTAGTTCATTTGCAGATCTGAAGAGAGTTTGTAACAGTGCTCTGAGACTGCAGCAGCAAATTCAGGACTTTCCAGTTATTGTTTAAAACTAAAACTCTGACCCTACATTAAGTTTCCAAGTGATCGCTGATGACATGTTCAGAGATTATGGTGATAGATACAGTACCAGAAACTTGAGCTGAATAGAATGGAGTTGTGCTAGTAAGTGTCTAATTGAATCTACCCAAAACCTAAAGGATAGGAAAATGTGTATGAACTGGGGGAACTAGGACAGAAAAGGCCCTGAAGGGGCCATGCAGAACTTGATGAGGATGGTTGAGATTTGTTGTGCTGGTTTTTTCACATTACCATTAAAAATGAGTCCTACAAAGAAAAAGGGCACAAGCCCAAACTCAGGAGTCATGCTTAAAAATAAGGGGTATTTTTAAATTTTTTTCTTTTAATTCAGAATATGATTAAAGAAGAAAATATTTGCAGTTATCTTTCTTGCTATTTATATCTGCTTGCTATTAGCTGAAGCTCAAGGTGAGATTAGTGAGGCCTTCTGTGTTCTCAGATTTCTACATGGGAGTCTTGAGATTGCTACTTCTGGAAAAGTTGGTTAAAATTTTACACTATTCAACCATACTTCTCTGGATGAATTAAAAATTAAGAACTGCATTCAGGAATTGAGACAAAGAGACATGCTCTGACTTTAAATGGAGATCCAGAGGTATAGGTTTATGTCTCTCTCCAATCTGGTATGAAAAATAAATTTCATAACTTCAATCATTTTTATTTCTAATTTTTATTTCTGCTAACCTATTTATGGTCTCAAAATAATCCCTGAAGCATGCAAAATAGTCTAAGAAAAATAAGCTGTTGGTAAATATGCTGTAAAGCAGGGGGATCTGAGCTAGTAAGTATAGAATAAGTACGTAATAGAGAGCATGGTTTTTGGATACATATTTATCTGAGTGTTAGTTCAGAGAAATCTCCCGACAGACAAGCTCCAGGTCAGGAGAGGGTATATCAGGTGGACCTGCAGAGCAGTCAGCTGTGCAACTTGTGAGATTGACATTTTTCAAAGCCCCATCATGTCAAGACACTTTCATATTTTCATTTATTGTAGGCTTCATGTTATGCTACACCCAATCTCTGAAAATGAATAAGACATTCACAGAAGTCTCCAAATAAGAAATAGTATCTTCCAAGCCAACAGAGAGTGAACTCTAAGCATGACACATACACAGGAAATGGATTTTGTGGCCTCCATTCTCTGTCTAAGGTTAGAGATATTACATTTGAAAGTCAGTGTATCAGATGAGGTGGCCCTAGTGTCAGTTCATGATGAATAATAAAGCATATGCACTATGCTGTTTGAAAAGAACATAAACATGTTAAGCTGTCATGAACAATAGATAACTGTTTCTTTAATTCTTCTTTAGAAGTCAGCCTGTTGTTTAGCAGTGCTATCATTGTTATACTGAATCCATTCCCCAAGCTTTGTTTTATCCCCAAAATTAAGTATCTCCGTCCAGGAAAAAGGCCACATATATCTGTGCACTGAATGTAACATTCTGCAATGCTGTAACAAGTGGATTTGATATGTTCCCTTTGACCTGTCAGGGCTCAGTGCACACTGAATTTGTATGGTTTGAAATGTGAGTTTCTGCTGAAGACAATTCAGTCTTGTCACAAAAATATGCAACCCCTGGAGTCTTTTCTGAGGAAAAAAGCAGAACTCTTGTCTTAAGAGAAAAGCTGAGAAGGATGGAATCCATTCAGTAATACATAATATGTGGTAAAATTTTCCATCTCTCTAGCCCTCGGTTGGCCAGACAATCAGGAACTGTTTCTATGAACTGATTAAAATAGAAACGCAGTGCCACCTTCATGGACTTTTACTGGGTTGTAGGGAAAAAAAAAAGGAAAGAAAAAGCTGTTCTGCCCTGCAAGCTATCTAGCCTGTCTCTGTTTGTTTCTCTGAGTAGATAGGGCATGACTAACTCGTCCATATGTTCAAACATCTGTGGTTCTCTGCAACAGAGGACGAGCAGCATCTGTACATAAGGGATATCTTTTCTGCACTTGAATCAGTGTAATCCTCCAATGGGACATATTTATTCCTGACGCTTGGGAGTTAGCAGGCTACTGCATCTTTTAGGCCTGCTGGTGTAATAGCAAGATACTCACTTTTCTGCACATGGTACATGAGTATCACATCTGAATGCCCTACTGTGAACTCACTGTCTGCTCTGCACTTCTACGTATGGCAGAAAGATTGTACAGTCTCTGTAGAATTGTCATTGTACTGGGCCCCTGAACACAGTCGGGTTAATTTTGAAAATAATGTGGACTAAGCAATCACTGCAGTCATTCTCACATGTTGTGCTGCCATGGCAGAGTTAAGCAGAGAATTTGTGTAACTTCATGTGGGCTGTGTTAGGGTTAATACACAAATGGGTCTTAAGTATATTCTTTTAGATCCTTTGCCAAAATCCTCCACATATGTCTGCCTGAAAGATGATTTAAAAAGGTGTTACTTCCTGACATGGTATAACTATAAGTGACAAATTAGACTTGGCTGCTAGCTTCCTTTTTGTGACTTTTTTCCTGGTTTTTGTTATAAGTTAGTTTCTGGTCCTCCAAACTCTTAAGTACATCTGTCATTTGCTAATATCACAGCGAATGAAATGGCATAGGACATACGAAAAATCCTATGGCATGTTTCTGCAGTGACTTTACAGAAAGAGACTTCAATCTTTAATTCTGGACTTTGTCTTTTCTCTTATTGGAACTCCCTCTTAAGGAAACAATAACTTTGGTGCACGTTTGACATGTGCCAGGTATTAGAAAGTATGGACAGCTTTGTAATCTGTCTTGAATAATATCCTTGTGTACTACTATCTGTCACATGTATTATTCTGCTCCTAAGGGCCAAAGTTACATAGCTGAGAATGTGCCATGACCTGTTAATTATAGATTAGGATCTCAGACTGCCTTTTCCTGACTCCAGGCAGGACCACATGTTTCCTGCTTGTGTACTTTTCATGCAGGAAACAGGAATCAGCATCTTTAGCTGGCTTTTCTCACTAAGTAGTTATTCTTTTTCTTTCTTCTTCACTTTGTGGGTTTTTTTGTTTGTTTGTTTGTTTTGTTTTTCCTTTATGTAATGAAAGTTTTGCAAATAGCTTTCTCTTTCAAAGAAACTAAATCATGTTTGGCCCCAGTTTTCTTTTCTATATGTGACAAAAGTACCTATACCTATTACACAGACAGAAGACAACTTGGACCAACTAGAAAGTGATGTTGGTATGGGAATTGTTGCTTTACAAACCTGTTGGAAGCTAATGAGCTCTTCTGTCTAGTGCTCAGCTTGTCTTCCCAAACCACCTCTATATAATAGTTTTGGCTCAAGTATCAGGTGGATGAATGTGATACAAGACATATGGAGAAATATATAGGATAAGCTTTAGCTCCCTATCGTACCTTTATAAAACAAATATGCTTGTGTGTATTCTTACAAACAGAGAAAACACTAGATAGTTAAAGATGAACGTAAAGAAAGAAATACAAGAAAGAAATGCAATGTAGTCCTACCATAGAACAGGCCCAAAGCTGCAAACACACTGTTTTTTGTCGAGAAACCAAATGCTGCCACTGGAAAGTGTCTCAGTTTGACATCTATGGCCAGATGGTCAAACCTGTACCCTTTGTATGTTGCAATGCATGCAGATAATTCTGCCAAGTGTAGAAAAACAGGAATATAACCAGTGATTGTCAGCATTTAAACAGGATTACAGCAAATTCTTGCATACACAGCCAAGGGACATCAAGTTGTTGGTTTATGCTACATGTGTGGCCCAACTGTGAGAGCTAAGCTTTGGCCCAGCAACGGTCCTGACCTTCAGCAGCTGTTTCAGTTTAGGATGGGCAGGTATTTGTCTCAGGAGGTAACAGACACTGGACCACTAGTATCCATGGCCTCTCAGTTGCTACTGATAATGGATTTCATTGCTTCTCTTTTGTTCTGCTTCAGTGTATAGTCAAAGAGACTGAACACCCACAAATTAAGCCAACCTGTTTGACTTTGAATGAGAACAGGAACAGCTTATGATAGCAACCCCCTGCCTGTTAAAACATGTTCACTGCATAGATGCTTGAACTCTGTTGAGTTTGTTGTGCTGGCTTTCTCCTGAGCAAACGGTGTTGCAATGCCATCAGTGCACTAAGCATAGGTGCCAAGGTGGGCTGTGTGTTAGGGTACAAGCTGGACTCAAATGCGGACTAAATAAGATGATGGAAAAACTCAGTTATTTAAAATGGGGATATGCACACCTGTAAACTGTCTTGAGCTGATATGACAGCTATTAGGGGATGTTATGACATTGAAAGAGAGTGCTCTTGGATAAAATTAGTTGACTAGTGAGTGGTAATTACAGATCCAACTATATGCTTTGTAACATGAAGAGTAGCTCCAGCTACTTAAGGGAACTCTTAATAATTTCTATCTTCGTTAACTTGCCATTGACTGAAATGAGTTGAAGTCTATTTTACTTTCTCCCTCTAAACTCTACCTGATTGCTTGGCATTATTAAGCAGTTGTTATGTTTTTCACAGTTGCTGCATTTCAGTCATGAATATGATAGGTGAAATACACTTTGGTTGAAAGATGCCACAGACCACTGAATGCTATTATGGGACTTGTTTCCAAAGTAGTTACTGGGAAAGCAATTGTACACTTGAGAATCTTTTTTACCTACCTAATTACCTAGTGTTTCTGTCTACAACTGGGCTAATAAACTACAAAAGCTGTGCAAAGATTTTGCAATACTAGTGATGCAAACAGGACATTTGCCTTTATTCTTACTGCTCAAAAGCTTCACAAGCTGTGCTATCCCAATTACCTTTTTTTTTCAATGAACATCATCCCATGAGAAATTTCAGATCCCCTACAATCTAACTGAATGTTGGTAAAATGGAAAATGTGCATGGAAAAATCAGTTTGCCCAGCAGGACTTTTGGACAAACTAATTCTTAGAGAAGTATTTCAATTTACTTGAAAATACCTGGGGTGATTCCTTTGGGCAGCAATTGCCAATTTATGCTCAATGAGAAATACAGTTTCAACAGCTACCTGATTAGTATGATATCCTTCTTTTTTTCTACAGCAGTACCCTTGATACTGGAGAATAGCTGTAAAGTACCTTTTTTTTGTTCCAGATTGTGACTTGTGGGTGATGGCTGGCTGCTGTAATCCTTCCTTTGCTAGTATCAGATGGGGTTTACTTAGAGTAACATTGGGAATGGAGGAAGTTCTGCAACATCATAGAATCGTAGAATTATAGAATGTGTTGAGTTCGAAGGGACCTTTAAAGATCATCCAGTCCTACCCCCCTGCAGTGAGCAGGGACAAAGTTACTAGATCAGGTTGCTCAGAGCCCCATCAAGCCTGGCCTTGAATATCTCCAGGGATGGGGCCTCCACTGCCTCCCTGGGCAACCTGTTCCAGTGATCTACCACCCTCTGTCCTGGTTTGAGCTAAATAGAACTAATTTTCTATTTAGTGATTTTACTTTTCAGCTCAGTGTCTTCTAAGTGGCTGAATTTGCTGAAAACTAGCAGCATGCTTTTCCCAGACAGTGTGAACTGATAGAGTTCAAGACCAAGTGTTTCCACCATGGGTGCCGTGTCTGTGCCTACATGGGGTGGAAGCAGACCCAAAACTGACCAACGAGGTATTCCATCCCACACATGTCATACTCGGTATAAAGCTGAGGGATCACAAGGGTCTCGACCCTTCTTCCATCTTGGACCCTTCCGTCCATCTGGATCCTGCAGTGGCCGAGGTCTGAGCAGACCCTGCTGGTTCATTTGGCTCTGGTCCTGTTTCGTGTGTTCCTGCATCAGCTCCCACTGCTGCTCAGTTTGGCCTGGGATTTTTCCAGTGCCCTGCTCTGCAGAGCCTCTGGTGACGTATTCGTCATTGGGGGAGGGTGGGGGGAGTATTCTATATTGGTTTTGTATATATTTGTACATATCTGTATATATTTCATTATTTTCCTATTTACATTATTATCTTGTAGTATTATTGTTTTATTAAATCTGTTATTTTTTTATTTTCCAACCCGTAAAGTCTCTCTCCCTTATTCTCTTTTCCATTCTGGGGAGGGGAGAGGGGTTAATAGAGAGCGTCTGTCCAGGATTTAGTAGCCAGCCCAACCCTAAACCACGACACCCTCATGTTGAAGAACTTTTTCCTAATATCCAACCTAAATCTGCCCTTTTCTAGTCTAAAATCATTACCCCTTGTCTTATTGCTACATGACCTTGTAAACAGTTCTTTCCCAGATTTCTTATAGGCACCTCTCAGGAACTGGAAGGTTGCAATAAGGTCCCCCCAGAGACTTCTCTTCTCAGGCTGAACAACCCCAACTCTCTCAGCCTGTCCTCGTAGGAGAGGTGCTCCAGCCCTTTGATCATCTTTGTGGCCTCCTCTGCACATGCTACAGCACTTCGATGTCCTTTTTCTGTCAAGGTTTCAACACATTATAGTGAAGTTTACAGTCAAGCATGAAATGGGAGTGGAATTCTACTGTTTTAAGCATAGCATTGCAGATTACAGGAGTTAACTGGTGATTAGTTATTCAGAAAATATGGTTCTATATCATAAATACATGTACATAGTGGTTTGAACAGTTCACATGCATGTGGAAAAAACTTCGCAAAGTGTATCAATATAGAACCGTGTGCAGACTGTGCTGGATTTAGATCTTTAGGGTAAGCAATCCTTGCATGGAACAGTATTTTTAAATAAAAAAATCTGTCTAAAGTTAGGAAACATCAATGGTAAAATATTCCCCAGACACCTATAGAAATGGTGACTAAATCTGGGTTTATTTACATGGATTCTATCTCACCACTGCTTTTTCAGGACTAGTGTTCCATTAAGTTGAAATTTACACCTCTCCAACTTCATTCCTGC
>NW_010194267.1:3160-19422 GCF_000695765.1 Mesitornis unicolor | reverse complement strand
TTCCTGCTTGCGCTGTTGAAATAAGTGGTAATTATCCCTGGATCTGGTGCTTTTTTCAGGTTTTTTTTCTTGTTTGTTTGTTTTTTTCCCCTTTTGGCTTGAGTTTAACCTTTTTAGGCGGTACAGTTTAGTCAGGTCTGCTTTGATGTCTGCAGAGCTCCCCTCCTGCAACTTTCTCCAGTTCTGTAGTATCTTGAGAACCAATTTAAGGAACTTGTGCAAACTTGCTGAGGTTTCCATCATTCACTTACTTTTGTATTCACGTAATGTGTTCATGAGAATGATGCAGTTAGAAGTGGTATGGGAAAGTGTAGATGGCAATGAACTATATAATTATGTCAATGCGTTAGCATTGTAAAAGTATGGCTTTTATGAAAAACAAGCAAATTCTCTTTTTTCTGAATAGTATCCATGACAGAATTGTTTTTCAATTGAATTTTAAAAGCCTCTTTACAAAATTTATGCTTACCTATTTTGGAATGCCCTTATGCTTCACATGTTCTGATTTCCTTTTTCTTCCCTTTCATAGCTGCTTGTAATATTAACTATATACTCATAAATAAAAAAACAGCTCTCTTGCCTGAAGGAAGTTTATTGTGTGTTTGTAAAAGATTGGTTCAGGGAGTAGAATCCCGCTGGACCACACACACTTGCAGGAGCAGTCATAAATTTTGCAGTCGCAAGCATGGTTAAATCTTTTATTTATAAGTTAACGTACTTTTTATACTGTCAAAAAATAGTGAGCAGAATGTATTTCTGGTGCATCTGTCTTAACATCAAGCATGTCTGCCAGTTTACAATTTTCAAACAAATAGTTTGTTGTAATCTCAAACATCAGTCTTCAGCACAAACACTTGAGTACTAAATTAAAGAAATGGAAGCCCTGTCTTACTATAAATAGAAGGCAAACATGTTTTGCTAAATTAATTTTAAAAGAACCTTAATTGTATGCAAAATATTGTGGAGAAAATATATAAATTGTGAAGGTCTATTTAATTACAACTGGCAAACAGAGGGAGCTGGACAGATTGTGGCTTTTAATCCTCAGCATTGCCTATGGGGGCTAAAGAATCTCAGTTCTCCCAAAACTGATTATAATACATCTGACGTAGCACTGCCATATCAGACATTTCTGAAAGATGTGAATTTTGCAGTAAAATTGGAACAAAAAGGCTAAATTTGGACATAGGTCTGTGTTCTGTGTGTTTTTTTAGCTCCATCTGCTTGTCCTATGTGCATATATATATATGTACACACTAATTAACTTAGAAGTAAGCTTTGTGTGTCTGAAAGCTTGCTTGTTTATTTCCAGCTGCGTCACTTGATCTAATAAAAGGTATTATGCCTCCCAATAAATCTTGCCTGGCTTATATCCTTAGGCTATTGTAGCTACAACAACATTAGGTAATTTGCCAGCTTTTGCACATATATTGCAGCCGGGTTGAGGGGAAGTATAAAATAAGATAAACAGAATTAGATACATTAGATGATCAACTACATGTTAGTATTTAGATTATTTTTAGTCTGACACCTGTAAAGAGTTGGCAGACAGAACAGACAGAGCAGGAATAGCTGGGGAAGCTGCACAGCAGAAGTGATGAGTAGAAAGGCTACTTGTTTATTTCTTATCAAATAAATGTGCAAATTTTCAATTTAATTTTGCATTCTGCACATGAAACAATCCAATTCTAAAAAGCTGTCTCTTCACAGCTTTCTGTATTGAGTAGTTTTCAAATTATTAATTAACAGAATAGGAAATGTTTCTGGAATGCTTAATCTGAATAATAAATAAGCATAATAATTTACTATTCATCCTTTGCTGAACACAGTCTCAACAATTTCAGTTAAAAGATACATTCTGCTGCTGTTCCATTAAGGCTGCAGTATACGATGTTTTGTCTATAAGATTAGCAGCAGGAAATTCAGAAGGCATCCAGTAGCTCCATTTTTCGATTACAATTTATTGTTTTACTAATAGCTTTTATATTGAAATAACATAGAAGTCCATCCAGGTATTAAGCTTAATATCTCTGAAGACAAAGACAGAATGGAATTTAATTGTTTGTTTTCATATATAACAATATTTATAAATTTAATTCATTACTGGCTGAAGTGAGGAATACCAAATCTTGTCAAAGATTTTATTATCACTTGGAGTTAAAAGTAGTTAACAGCACAGTATGGAATCAGTGATACAGCAACCAAACAGTGATGGGCTTTGGCAGGGATGTTTTTCAGATTTATAGGAATGCAATTATTTCTTGCACTGTTTTTCAACCCTGGTTTTTTAATGTATTACTGGAGAAGAAGAATAGATGATGTAGGAGTGGGACAGCAGGCATAACCCTGAAACAACTGAGCAAAGGAGAAAAGATTGTGTTTGCTTTCTCAGGGCTGAATGCCTAACTACTTTTCTTTATTAAGGCTTTGTTTTGGCTTTACTGCACAGTTGGTTGTTGCAGCAATCTTTGTCCTCCAGCATGGCTTGTCTTTTCTAAGTGTGCAACTGGACCTTGTTCCTGGGCTCTAGGCATGGGCTGCACTGTGACCTTCTGGGTCTGAGTGCTTGTTCGTGGACTGCCACTACATGTTCTGTTCAACCTCGTCTGCTGCCTTGCCTCCTTTGAGACAGAACTGATGAGCCAAGTTGGGCTGCCCTATAGGCTCTTTTGGCTGCCAGTTGAACCAGTCTTCTTTATCAAAGTGGGTGCACATACAAATTTAGGTTACTAAAAGAATGTTCTGCTGTTGAATCATGAAGAATAGTCACCTTCTTCTCTTGCTTTTTAAAGTTTTACTACAAATCTCCAATCTATTTTCTCTTTTCTTTTATTATTCAGGGAATACCACATACAGATCAGAGTAGAATATCCATCATGGGATAGACCCTGATGATCTTTGACCTCTCAGATGTCCTTCAAACTAATTCAGACAAAAATAAACACTGGAATTTTCTGTCCTGAGTGCTTCAGACATGGCTGCTCACCAACTACCTCAAATGGGTATTTTGCCATTTGGCTTCTTCAAGTCAGGAGGGTAAAAAAAGGATACTGTCAGTTGAGAGCACTCTAAATAGCTTAATAGCCATTACCCTCCACAGTACCTTTTACTCTCCATTTTGTCTACATTCCAGAAGATGACTTTATCATTTGTTGACTACTGTTTCAGATTTGCAGTCTCAGAAGATGAAGGTGCCTTTCTGTACCCAGAATAGCTCCCACAAATCTGTCTGAAAAAGTATTTTAGAAATGCATCACTATAAATCATTAAATATTTGTACCAGAGAGGTATACGTAACCATCCATTAAGTGAATGATAATTCTTTTCAGTGTCTGGCCTGCAAAATATATGAGTATATTGATGTTGTTAAGTGCAGAACTGATCTTTGGTTTCTATTCTTTCCACTGTGATATATGCAAATATAACCCATGTCTTCAGAAGGTGAATGTATAACAACGTGGTTAAAAGTTGTTAGTATCCAAACATATTATTTTCCCAGAATCTCATGTGATATTGAACAACGACAATAGATTGCACATAAGTGCACCATGTGTCTGTTTACAGCCAGGGATCTAGAAATATTTTTATGGACAATATTTTGTGAACAAAATGCAAGACCACATATGGGGAAGAAATGTTATTTTAGTTTTAATTCATTTTTCACTGAGTTGACACAAATCACCTTGATTTTTAACATGATAGTGCCCAGGACTTCACTCTCAAATCCCATTTTAAAAACTAGAATATAAAAACTGAATTCCTAATTTAAGGCACTTTGTCAAAGGTGCCAGACTTCAAATAATAAAGCAAAATTTTAATATTTTATATTCTTAGATTTCTAGCAATGTACTTCTTGGCAAAAAGACTGAGCCCTTAAATGGCCTTCTTGAAGTGCTTAAAAATTACAGAAATTAGAGCTGCAATTCAGTGACAGAAACTGCTTTTGAGAGTCTGAAAGTGTTTTGGAAGCTGTCTTGAGCAAGACTTCCACATTTTAAGCTGTATTAACATTTTCTGGACACTTGCAATGCACAATCTCAGCACTGTTCTATCAGATCCTATGGAATATTGCAGTGGAATTTTTGGAGTGATTTTCATGCTGAGCTGAGTAACCCACTACTTACATTGGACATGCACTGAATAGAAATGGCTGATTTTTAGTTGGAACTATAAAATGGGCTGATTCACAGGTGCACCTGCGTAAGCAGGCATGTGCATACAGTAACAGATGGTTGGGTGGTAGAGCTCTGTGTGGGCATGCAGGATCATCAAAATCATCCTGTACAGAAGTGCTAAGACCTCATATAATTGTGCAGAGTGATTTTTGCTGACTTATTCTGACAACTCAGTAGTTTTTCTCTGTACTAAATAGAGCTGGCATGACTTGCTGAAGAAAAAGAAATTCGGATGGAAGAGACAGAAAATCCTTGAGAGAAGGCTAGGATAAGTCAAGCTTGAAGAATATGGGGTTTTGTTTGGGTTTTTTTGTGGTTGTTTGAGGGAGTAGTTAGTACAGGCTCTGAAAAGGCAGTCTGTACAAAACTGGATGTATGAATATTTTGTCCAAGGCAAGCTAGAAGTTGCATTAATTTACATATGAAACCAAGAAAGGGATTGAGTGTCTGTGCATCAAGGACGGAAAAGCATTTGAAATGTTTCTCATCTAAACTTTTAGTGGATTTTCATGTGAAAATCACCTAAAATGGATACTGTGTGCTGGAGCAACAGACACAGCAGCAGCAAATTGTGCTACATGTAAATTATCTGCACCAATCCCAGTGCCTTTATGATCCGTATACCATTAGAGGAGTGAGTGATTGCTTCTGTTTATGACCAGATGTTTTATTTGAAGACCATTAATCAAATTTCCCAAGGCAAAAGAAACATTAGGCAATTAATTAAGATATAATACTAGTCTTGTAAAAGCATTCTACACTAGACTAATTAATCAAACCAAGTCGGACGATTTTGTTCAAGGAACTCTGAAGCACTTTCTGATATAATTCAGAGAAAGGAGCTGTGAGTATTGTAGAGGAGATGTGAACCATTCAAGACACCTATTTTGCACTCATGTCTGCTGCTGGTGTGATGGATTGTGTGTTAGACAGTCATGGTGAAATCAAGATTTTTTTTTTTATAGTTACAAAGGCCTTTGTGATGAGCTGCAGTTGAGTGAGACAAGGAAGCCTGCGTTTCTCTCTGCTAAAATAGAAGAAAAATACTTTGAATTTTGAAGATGAATTCAGATTTCTGTTTTAATTATTCATTTTGGGGGATTATGGAAAGAATATATAGTTAGGAAGGGCTATATTAATGATTATCCTCATTATTTTTAATGTTTAATGCAACAGCAGCTAGGGTCCATAGTTTGAAGGCCCTTTCTTATGGACATTGTACACTTTCTGATAACGGAAATGTTCCTGTGTCACTAGCAGAATTTTAAAACTGCAGAAGATTCTGGAAAAGGTAAATACCAGACAGTAGTAGAGCAGTAACTAACAAAGATTACTGTCTTGAAGGACGAGCTTTTCTTATGTTCCTCCGCTGCATGACAGTATGAAGAGTGGCTTTGTATGCTGAGAACCTATTCCCACCTTATCATATTATAAGGACGTCAACTTCAAGCGAAGGGAGGCTTGTACCCCCTGGTGCATCTTCTTGGCAGAACTGCAAAGGGGAAGAGTATTCATGGATGCTAGAGAGCCTGTGGGAGCTTCCCCATATGCATTGATAAATGAAAGTGTCTCATGTCAGTAGTTACGTGAAAATTTCTGCCTTGATGATGTAGGAGGACACTGCTTGTTTTCTCATGATGGACACAGGAAGACTCTTTGAAGGCTGAAGTGAGAGGTTCTTCAGGTTGACAGGAGCATGATAGCAACCTTCACCTGGTGCTGAAGGTAACAGGGACAGTTCTTCTGTTATATTTTATTTGAAAGCTTTTAAAACCAGCTCTAACTAGAACTCCTATTTCTCAGTGTGTTGTCTGAAAAGCCTGGACAAATGAGTTTATCAGAAGCCTTCTATGGTCAGTCATGAAGGAAATAAAGTAATTGGAAATAGAAGATCAGATTATTTGAAGACTATGTTTTAAAAAAGTAGTCACTAGTTATGAAAATAAGTAAGAAAAGATCTCTTTTGACACATCATCAACTATAGGAGTCAGGAAAATTAATGGAATGTTGTAAATTTTCAGGCTGACAGTTAGTATACAAATGGGTGCACTTGTTTCCTTGGTTACTGGAGCACATTTTGGTTGGTGTGTCAAACTGGCCTGACTGTTTGGATAGGCATTGTCTGGAGTTCTGTTCAGAGAATATGCCTGTGTGGGAGGTGGAGAAAGAATTCATTAATCAAAAGGATCTAGAGCACTTTAAAATTCAAGATGAAGAGCCTACAGTTATTAAAAATTAAGAATGAAAAAGTTTCAATGTCACAGAGTATCTTTGACAACTAAGCTAGCAAAATGGATGGGGTTTTGACAGACTGAGTCAGATAAGAGGTCAGGAACTGTATTGTGTGGCTTTTATCTGATGAACTGTGGCTGTCAACCAAAACCAAATCTGCTAACTCAGTCAAGGTTAAACAGATACCAATCAGAACTAAAGGGCAAATAGTGGCTTCAGCATAGTTTCTCCAAAAAAGACAGGCATGAGAGTAATATATCTTGGGACGGTTAAGGGGAAGATACCAAAGTGAAAGAACATGACTGAGGGCTAACTTGATTATTAGCTTGGGAAAGCTGTGAGATTTATGTTTCCATAGAAACAAAAATGACAGATTTATTTAAATGGTTGCTCCATGGGCCGGAGCCTTTCCTTACTGCCTAGAGAGGGATCGTTGGCAATGGCAGAACAGGCAGGTGCCAAACTGATGAAATAATCACTGGTAATGAAACCATTAACTGAGATAGAAATCTTGCAGGGGAAGATATTGCAGTAGCTGATACGTATGGAAAAATAAACAAGCTATCATGTAATGCTCACCCATCTTTGGCAGTCTGTCTCATTTAACTGTGTTAATTGGTCTAATAAAAGATACTGCCTCCTCCCACAAACTTTTTCTTCCTTCCATTGTCAGATTATCATGGCCCAAACATTACCATTTGGGGGAAAAAAAAAAAGGTAGTTGCTTATTTATAGCACCCTTTTTTTTCCTGGTATCTTTCAGGAAGAAACAGAAACACTGATTGTTCCTCATAAAAGAACAAGAAAGTGCAGAAAAATAGATATACATGTACACAAATATTTGTGAGGAAAGAGCTCATATCTGTTATCGAAAAAATTTAAAACATATCCACACATGAAAGCAGAAGAAGGACATTTCTAGGGCTTACCTGTGGAGCATAGGATTCCAAGATCAAGCAAAATGTTAAATAACCTTTGGCAAAATTTTTTAGGAATCAGTGCCAGCAACATTGTATTATCTACCTCACCATCTGACGAAGATGTGAAATTATTGGCATTTTCAAGCTTAGGGTTGTGAATATTTTAATTTTTTCTTGAGGGTGTCTCTTCCACACTGGATCTTCTAAGTACGTCTACATGTGGACTTCTAGAGAATAAAATAGCCTGAAAGCAAAAGTGTGTCATTTGGGTCTCAGTGCAATATAACTATTATTAAAAAAAAATTGCTTTGATTTTTCCTAATTCTTTTTCTTCTCAGGATGGATGATGCTTGGATAGGATTACACTAAAATAAAACAGTAAGCTTCCCTGTAAAAAAAAGTAAAATGTAGCTGTCAAATTAATTTCTTTAATTTTCTAGGTTAATTTACTTAGACTAGTGAGAGGTTAAAAAGAAATAGAGGAATGTTTTATGTCTATTCATGTAGTTCTGTTTACAGAGAGCTATATATGAAGTTCCTGAGATCCCATTTTGATCTCAGACACCAACTGGCAGACCAGGGACCTGGTTCTACAGTTATTGTATATTGTATATAACTGTATATATACTGCAACCATGTTAAGGCTTAGTACCAGTGTGCTCTCTTGGAAGAAAGAAATGCAGTTTACTGGAACAGTGATCCCAGTGTATCTTTTCTGATCATGTCCAAGGACTCTTCTGGCGTCCTTTTATAGACTCTTTCTATAAAAGGAGTTATAAAGCAGGCATGAATTCTTGTGCCTAACTGCAGTGCAAGAGCAAAGGACAAAGAAAATGAGAAAAAAAATAAAAATAAGATCCTAAATCTCAAAAGAGAGGAAAATATGCTGAATGATGTACCAATTGATCAGAATTTCACACTATACCTAAGTAAAGCTAATGTAACCAGAAAAATATATAATATAGTAGTGTTTTTTTATGACATGCCCTCACCACTTTCCTCGAGGTTCCCATATTCTAGTGTGAATTTTTTTTTCATATCATTTTTTATCCAGTATCTTTCTAAGAGCTTAGCAAACTGTGTGTCATGGTTGCTCTGCTACTATTACTGAATAACTTGCTAATAGTAGAATGATGATCAAAAAGAAAAACCTATTATGGGTTGCTTTTCTTTTTTTTTTTAAGTAGAACTTAAATCTTATCATCTAGCAACTAAACAAAAATAGAAATTACCTGAAGTCAGTTTTGATGAATGACTAATACTTTGAACACTAGTATTCTTGAATCAGCTCAGATTTTGTTGTGCAGATTTGGTTATAGTGGGGTTGTTAGAGTTTATACTGTTAGAATGTGTAAAAAAATCCAACCAAACAACAACAGCAATAAAACCTGTACTTTCCTACACAGAAAGAACCAATGCTACCCTTATTCTGTTTAATATTTCATAGTTTCAGGTTTTCTAGTCTCAAGCAATTTTTTCTCACATGATTCATAACTTCTCTTTGACAAACTGTATATAAGGCTGATAGTTGATAGGCCAGATAATTTTATATTCATTGTTCTGATTAAATAACGTTGGTTTTTTATCATCGTATTCCAAACTTAGAAACATGCTACTGCCCCGTTTGTGGAAGGATTAGAGCATATCACCCAATATATGCAAGTGTGAAATGAGAGAAGACTGTGTCAGGGTATTGTAGGCAAGGTAATTTTTATCATAGCCTGACATACTTGTCTATACAGCTTACTTCAAATAGTATTTATAAGCTGATTTTTTAAAGGTCATGAATGTTGCATTTTTGTTATTGATGTTAGATGAAAAGTACTGTATGAAGCTACAGTGCTCATTATTTCACACTGAACTTCAAAACTTCCATTCACAATATTGGGACCAAAGTGTCATGAAAGGTTCCAGCAACATTAATAACTGAATATTATGCCTTTTCATACTGTTTCTATGCAAAACTACTATACAACCTTGATCCTGTCAGTTTATGTTTTTTCTTGTCTTTTATACCCTAATGATTTATTGAACACACTTGACTTTAAATTCATGTACAGCCAAATTGAATCGATTTATATTACTGTATGAGTAGTAAGCTTGTCTCACATACCCTTGCAGTATGAGATATTTGTGTATTTTAAATGTACACAACTAATACAAGAATAGACTTAAAACAAAATAAAAATTCTGATACAAGATGACATTCCTATCCAGAAAAACATATACTCACTGAATTAATAGAATTGGATTTCATGTTTAAATACATGTTTCATTCCACGTTTGGGTAGGGATGGACTTAGACACATCCATAAATGTTTTCTCTAGCCAAGTCCCAACAGTGTAAACTAAAGTGTGTAGCTGATAGACTTTCTAATGCTGTGTCTAAATTGTGGGTCTAGGTGTTTACAGCATTCCCTGTTAAGACAAGATTCAAGTGCAAGCCAGGTTTCTCTTTCCTCCATTTCTTGCTTTCCATGGAAAGGAAACACCTACAAAGATCAGAGGACAGCTAAGGCAGTTGTCACCCTAGGTGGTAGAGTGTGTCAAAGCAGCATATCTATCTTGTGGCTGCACGGAGTAAGATTGTTCACGTGATCATCTACCAAAGTAGATCAATTTACTAACCTAGAAATATCTTCATTTTTTACATGAAAATGTAAAAGTATGACTTCAGAAAAGACTAAAGAATTGCATGGTTGGATAATGAGTAATTCTAGTGGTGAAATTGTTCAGAATAAAAGCTTTTTTTGATTTCTAGCATGAACATAAAGAAATTATGTTTTATGATTAAAGACGGAGATAACCAAGCCAAAATGAATCTACTGCTACTTATTAATCCCCATTTAGTAAGCCTCTTCCATAATTCTCTAGATATTTTTGCGTGGCTCTTTTCAGAGCCCTCACTTCAATATAAATGGACATGAAATTGTTATGTGAAGTGGTTTTGCTTTCATTTTCTGTGATGACACCATTTACACAATTTTTTATTTGTCTCTAGTTAATTTGCATCCCTTCTCAGCTTTGCTACAGTTGAAGTAATTTAGCGCAGTAACTGACAGAGAAGTTGGCCTTTACAAGGGTGTATTGTGCATGCGAAGACAAGCCTGCTAGTTCAGAGAGTGCTAGGAGGTTGAGATGTGAAGTGCCCAAAGTCCACGTTTGCTCTAAAGTCCTTCTCTCAGACACAATCACATCAGTCAGATCACTACTGGTATATTAACATATGTAGCAAGCCACCTAATAGAATGTAAATGTCTTCCTTTTTCATTAAACATGAGCTTTGTACCCTATGTAGCATGTGCCTCCTTTCCAGTAGGAACGAACATGCCACGGGAGACATAAATCAGTATAAAATCGCATTATAATCTCAGTATGGACACTGTGTTTCTTATGATTTTGGCATACTGGGTTTTTTTGACCTTTTATTGCCTTTCACAAATCTCCATATGCATCACAGTCCCATATTAGAGCACAAAACACGTCAGAGCTTTGACTGGGAAAAACACATGCTTTGTTATGGTAGATCTCTTATAGTCTTTGATATCCAGTGTTGACAAGGATGGAAGTTATTTTGCAATAAATGAGGTTTCACTTGGCTTAATCTCTTTGTTCTGTCATTTGTCCCATTATCAAGATGACTTGTAGTTGACTTTTTGCGTTTTTCAGCCTTCCAGAATGAAGCAGCTGAGGTTTCGTGGGCCTTTTTACTAGGGCATGCAAGGCTCACTTTGTTCCCTGCTGCTCTGTGGAAGCAGAGCGCTGTGCCTCTGCCTTGTAAGGACACACTTCAGTGTTTATAAGAAAGTTCCCAAGATGAGGAAACTTTAAAGTCACTTTTGATATTCTGACACTGGAGAAAAAGGAAGTAGTGACAGCCTATGATTTGTCACAAGACCTTTGAATAATTGGTCTCATTAGAGAGAGACTTGTTGTTATGGTAATATTATCATCCCAGTTGATGCAGAAAACTGAACAGGGTCATAAAACAGCAATCATGAGACATGTCAGAGTGAAAGAATTGGGTAAGAAGTAGTCTTTCAGGAAGTGATTGTTGGCAGGTTTCCCAGGAAGCTTCTAACCCAGAGATGCCTGATTCGCCTAATCCCTTGCTGCAGTCCACATAGCACAACAGTAATTGCCTGCTTACTGAATGAGGATCTTGAGACCAAAACCATTCACCGAGTCCTGAATGCTCCATTTTGAGCCAGGAGATTATTTTTCTCCCTGTCCCATTCAGGGATAGGTTGACTTTATCCTACAGGCCCTTAGGGCTCCGATTATGATACTGAAACCTTTAAAAATGTTCAGAAATTTGTGAATTATGTGTTCTTGCTGTGTCTATGCAGGGCATAATATGCAGAAAGATGGTTACAGAATGGAAGATTTTGAAGTTGGTGCTTTTGAGCTCAATGGAAACAGTGAAAAACCAAGAATTGTCTTTAAAAAGAGATTGAAGATTAGGGCTGTTGTTCTATGGAAAAATCCTTTGCTGTGCTAGGATGAAATTTGTTGAATTAGATTTTTTTTTAACCTCATTTAATGAGTGAAGAGAAAGCTTAATTAAAACAAACAGCAAGATTTAACTGCAGAGAGTAAAATTTAACTGTAAGATAAATCATATCAATAGGTGGCTTGGGTATTTGTGAAGCCAAATTTCTCTCTGTCCTGTTATTTACCCCATGAACGTTCTTGTGTTTTCTCTCCAGTTTCAAATCATACAAAATTGAGGAGTTTTTGTGTATTATAGGTTGCAGGTAAATCACCTGCTGTTTTGCTGAAGTGCTGCACATTAGGCCCCCCAATTTCTGCACTGACACTCTGCAGAACCTTTCTTTCATGTGGAAAGGGAAGGAATAGTCCAGTGACTGGAGTTCTGGACAAGGACTGGAGGACGCTGCCACTGGCCTCTTGTGGGAATTAGACCAAACTAGGAGACTTCTGTTTAGCTGCATATATAGAACTGTGATATTCGAACATTTCACATTGTCTTTGAGTCCTGAAGGGCTTGTTCTGAAAAGCATTTCTGCTTTCCCCACCCCTGCCCCGCGATAGAAGACACTGCCTTTAAACCTTTCCTTGGTATAATCTTTAATGTTTACATCACTGTAGCACTGCTGCGCTACAAGAAGTACTGTTTCTTATTTTAGAAGCATAAACAGACTTGAGGGCTATTCAGAAAGATTAATTTTCATCAGGGAAGTTTAACTTTAGCTGTGCAGTCTCTGTAGGCCTTCCTTTTTGGAAAGAGAGAGGCTTCTCCAGTAGTCATCTCGCAGGAAAAGCCTAGCTTAGCCACTCTCAGTCATATTTTAGAAGGGCTCCTCTTTCATTCTCCACTGACTAGTTATTTTTTGATTCTGTGAAGTAAGAATAAGAGGACATCTACATTTCATAGCACTGTGTTGGGAAAAAATGATTAAGCTTGCATGTTGCTTAAATATTTCGTTTCAAACAGATGTTTAACAGAGCTATAGGGCCTCTAAAGCATTTGTTTGATGAAGTCACATTGTTGTGACAATATGTCATGAAGCTCAGTCATCTGCACTAATGCTGAAGTACCTAAAAGTGTACAGCTGGATCCCACCCTCGCTGTCAGGTTTATAGGGAGCCAAAATTAAGAAGTGGGAGTCACTCTTCTGTAGGGCAGGCACCAGCAGCATTCTCAGGTTTCACAGAGGGCTAAATGTTACCTAAAATGTTTTTCTGCTCTTCAATGAACAAGAACGTGTTTCTACAGTTCAAAAACAGACTTAGCTCAACTTTAGAACATCCTTCTTAAGGATGTCCTAACAGACTTGCGGCTCAAAATTGCTAGAACAGCCATCATACCTAGTGTCATGTCCTGTGTTTGATCCCACTCAAAAGATACGATGATTTGCAGTAACAGAATCAGTACAGCAGTGATGATGGTCTTAGCTGACTACTGTTTCCTCATTTTGTTAAAAAGTACTGTAATAAAACTGTTAGGACTTGTATGTGAGGATGTGAAGTAAGAGAACTGTGGTGTTGCTTCTCTTCCTCGTCTGAACCTTCTTCATGAGGTAGGACCTGTAAAATGAAATTATTAGGCCACTTGAGCCCAAACTGACTAGAGCTGTTTGTTCCTGTGCAACTGCTACTTCATGTTAGCAAATGTATCTATATAGCTGTGTGTAAAGTATATAGTCATGTGCAGTTCTGGGCCCACAATTTTAGAAGGCTGTGCAGATCCTTGAATACATCCAGAAGAGGGCAACAAAGCTGGTGACAGGGCTGGAAGGAATGTCCTTTGAGAAGCAGCTGAGGACTTTGGGTTTGTCTAGTTTGGAGAAAAGCAGACTGAGGGGTGAGTAACCTCATGGCGCAGAGAAGCAGATGTGGAGACAGAGTTGCTGATCTCTTCTCCCTGGTTTCTAGTAACAGCACACATGAGAATGGTTCAGAGTTGCACCAGAGAAGATTTAGAGTGGACATTAGGAAGGATTTCTTTAGGTGGTCAAACACTGGAACCAGCTTCCTAGAGAGGTGGTTGATGCCCCAAGCCTGTCAGTGTTTAAGAGGCATTTGGACAATACCCTTAATAACATGCTTTAACTTGGTCAGCCCTGAATTGGTAGGCAGTTGCACTAGATGATCTTGTAGGTCTCTTCTAACTGAAATAGTCCTCTCCTCTCCCTCTCCTCTCCCTCTCCTCTCCTCTCCCTCTCCTCTCTTTTCTCCTCCCCCTCTCCTCTCCCCCTCCTCTCCCTCTCCTCTCCCCTCCCCTCCCCTCCCCTCCCCAGGGAAAACTAGTGATTATCAGAGCTTTATTGTCTGTACTGTCCCACTTTCAGAAAGGTCTCCTGCTCAATTTTGGTCTGAGCTCGCTGCCATTTTCAAATACAATAGCTATGCATGATTCAGGAGTCAGCATTCGTCAGGGAGCCTTCCTGATATGCTGTTTGAATGCAGCCTGTTTTGATGGGGATGAGAGTTTAATAGTGCAGACATGAGCCATTCCATGCCAGCATACCAATGAACAGGCTTGTGCATAGTAATTTACTAGCGTAGTCAAGACCTACTTTTAGAAAAAAGAGCTGTTGTGGGATTTTTTTGGTAAAATTAAGTGCAATGAAATTAAGTTTCAGACTTTCATTTCAAAATGAAAAGTCAAGGCACTTGGTTTAAAAATGCCAAAATGAAATGTTTCAGCATTAATACACAACAGCTACTTGTTCTTTGCTGAAATGTCTCGAGAATTCATTTGTGTGCAAATAACTTTTCTTTTCTTGAAATTGTTTGAAAAAATGTTTTTCCAGTTTTAGTGCTTATCGTTCTTTCAAAGTGTTGAGTGCTCTCAGCTCTTACAGTAGTCAGGGAGGACTCATGTGCCCAGCCCCTAACTGGAGGGCTCTATTCTGAGATGTGCGGCAATAATAGTTGTATGAAAGAACTGACCTAGACAAGCACAGACGGGGAGGCAGGAAGTACAATGTCTGCCAGTATCAAACACATAATATTTTTCTGTTGATTTAAATGGCAGCTAGTTAGGTAGTTAGATGCTTGTTTGATCTTTTTTAATATTCTGAATGTTGAAGAACATTACTATAAATCCCTTTTATTTCCTTTTTCTTCTTCTCTTTACAACCTTGGCTTTACTATTTATTGTAAAAATAGATGTGTAAAAATTTCTGGATTTTCATATAGAGCAGATAAAATGTTAGTTGCAATTTGAAGAATGTATTAATGTTTTGGTTTAGGCTTTTTGAAACAAAATGTAGCCTTTTTTCTGCTTTTAATTAAACTGTCTGTGAAAAAACACATTAACTTGAGAAGGGAAAACAGTTTTAGTTAATGGATTTGCGTAATAAATTTTATTATGTTTATTTTAAAACTTTCTTACTAGTACAAACTAATAATAGTTTCTCTGTTTCACCAGAGTATTATGATGACAAATGTGTTAAAACACATTGTTGCTCAGATCTTCTGGGCTAAGTCATATGTGTTCCTGAGATATCCACATACTCTTTAACTCTCTCTTTTGTGGCTCACAGAAATTGTATATAATCCAGAACTCACAGTGAAGACATTTCTGTTTACAGGTGCTAATTATAATCTCTGCAAATTAAGGTACTTATGTATTTGCATACAGCTACAATATGTGAGCACCTGTAACTAGATATACAAGAAGGAAACAAACCTTCCTGCTCATAATTTGCTGTGTGGATTAATGAAAAAAGAATGAAGATTTTCTATGATTTCTGTAACACTGATCATTAGTAAAATGACAAATTCAGAAAGATATTAATGGTCTGATGAAATAACAGATGTTGCAGGGAAGCCGCAGAGGCTGTAGAACTGAAAAAGCTGAAGAACATGACAGAAATAGAGGTTGCACCTGGTTCACCCAATGTCTAGGAGGGGAGAGTGACACTAAAATCGGTGGGAGCATGTCAGTAATGCTTAGGTAGAGCATTATTGGCTAGGTAGGCATTGCAAATGATACTTGTTGGTAGCTGATGATGATGGTGGTGACTCAGGACTTGATACACAGCATCAGCATGTACACAAGTCTGCATAGACAGCCAGGTTCTGAAATGTGGCCGCGTTCTTGTGAAGTCATAATAAAAAGTTTGTCTCTGCCCAAAAAAATTCTTCTTTCTGTCAGGCAAGAACTGACAGAAAGGTGCAGATGGCTGGGCTAGGGTGAAACTCCACTAATTTAAATTTTTATAATAAAGAACAGCAAATCCCTTTGCTCTTAGAATTTTAGGATTTTTAGTGAGCCAGATCCTAGAGTGTGGCAGAACCTCCACCTCCAGGGAGTGGAGCAGAGTCCTAAATATAGCTCAGTCTGGAAAGTATTTGGATGGCACTGGGGTAGGGAATGTTTTATGAGGTTTCCATATATAAATAAAAGATGAATGCAATTAGTGCATATTTCCTTCTATGTGACCCAAATTTGTTTTTCCTA
>NW_010194267.1:0-3129 GCF_000695765.1 Mesitornis unicolor | reverse complement strand
TCAGCAGGAGATGTGTCATCAGATGCCTTTTGAATATCAAACAGTTTGAACGAGCTGCCATAATCAGCTCCATAACCTTTTACAACCATCTTTGTGGATGAAAATTTTCCCTTTGAAATCCATATTGGCTATTCTCTTTCAGGTTATTACTTCAAATATGCTCTGCGACTTCTAATTAGTGATTCCATCTTTTTTGTAAGCTGCAGATGAACAGTGGTATTCCAGTTTCTCCAGGTCAGGACTGCAGGCACTTTATAAACACTGAGGCCTCATCTTTGTACTTTCAGACTCTTCACTCTTTATTTGTGATAGTGATCTTTTCTTGATGACTGCCAGAACCTCTGAATTCAACCTGGTCTGAATCTTGGCCATCAGGATAACTTATAGCCTGAGGTTTCCATGAAGCTCTTGTGAGTTAGATCTGCTCAGTACGTCTAGTGGCCCCACTTAATTTTCTTCAGCACTCTAGAATAGGATCAGCGGTGTTTTGAACATCATTAAACTACTTATGTAAATTAATATTTTTGCTCCTGTTGATAATGAAATCATTAGTATAAATATTTGTTTAAAATTGAGTCCACACTCAGGATTCCTCTAGGAGGTAACAATTTGTGTGAACACGAAGAGACAAAGAGGGTAATTTGGGTGGATGTTCTTAACATTGCACTTCTCTGAAATAAATTAATTTCAATAAAATTATCCACCACCACCCTTCTAGAAGTTCCAAATGCCCACTAATGGTGTAGTGCATGGAGTAAAGGACACTTGTTTGCACTAGAAGGGACACTGACTTGAAAAGAGCCTGTTGTCCAGTTCAATTGCAAAATTAATACCTTTGTTCATTCAGAATTTCTTACTTCCTGATGCTAATTCCCTACTTGAAACAATAATGACCTGTTTCTGGTATTGAAATCTGAAGTTATTACAAGGAAGAAATATAGAGGCAAGGCAACTTCATATTAAGGAATAACATTTTTTTTTCTGGTTTTATATCACCAAATAATATACTGAAGACAGAAATAGCAAGTCAAAGCTATCACACAAAAAACAAAGCAAGATATGAATGCTAAAGATACAAAAATGTTGAGATTATTTATGCAGTAAATTTATTTCCATGTGTTTTGCATTCCCAGGGGTAAAGCTTTCAAAAGTCCTTTCCCAAACCTACTTTTTTGCTCAGGACTTTATAAAATAATCAAACCCAGCTATAACTGGAACTTCTGAGAGAAAAATATTCCAAGTAATTTGGCAGTCTTATAAAAGACATTATGTATAATGTGTATAAATAATGGTGACTATTCAGTGCTGTGATAACTGTGATGTCAAAGCACCTCAAAATACTTTTAGATGAAAAATACAAAGATTCTGCTCTTTGGATGTTGAACTGAGTGAGTGTAATAATGTCTGTTTTGCAGTGATGAAATTTGTGTCATCTTTCCAGTCATTAAATATGATATTCCAGCTAGTAGGATTTTTATGCTTTTTCAGGACAGAATCAGTAACTTCTTCAAAGTCAATTGATAAGCAGAGATCCAAGCCGACTAAAAGATACAGTGCCATGAACTCTCTTACAATTTTCAGTACTTGCTCTAAAAATACACAAAGAATTTCACAGCTCTGGGCATCTCTGTTCTTATGTACTTCCCGCATACCACTGAGATTTCCAGTGTAAGTTAGGATCTTGAGTCTGAATGATGTAGCTGAAATGGCATTTGATATGTTCATTTTAAAGTGCAGTAATTTGGTGCACTTCTGCAAGTTTCTGCAAGTCTTCCTTCCCTCATTTAATTCCTCTCCCACATAAACTCCAGAATATCTTTAGAGAATATTTTTTCTGTGAGCTTTTAAAAGAAATACTACACAACAACATTAAACTGTACTCCTCCTTTTATTTTAATAAATTCCAAGAAATTAAGGTATAATTCCTTCCTGCATCAGTTTTTTCCCATCCAATTTATGGCAATTGCAAATTTATATTATTATCTATATTTACGTCACTTGAGCCTGGATTCATCGTAAAGCTATGTTGTAGTCAGTTAGTTTTGCATAGTTTTAAAAAAAATACAAATGCACTCAGAAGGGCTCACTTTTGAACCTTGGCAAGGACTGAGCACCCTTTATTTCACTTGGGTTTTTTTTAAAAAAGGAGGTTTTTCTTCTGGTTTTCTGGTCTCACTTGCTTTCTCTGTACATTTAACTCTGGAAAGGTTCATTGCTGACATTGTGACATTCAGCAATGCCTTGATTTTTTTTCCAGTAGCAAGTTCCAGACTAACTGGGTAGTTGCTGAGAAAGTTTTGTATGCTACATTCATTAATTTTCTGAGAAATGGTATGATCATTCTTATTCTGGGAGGTAACATGTTGTGGAGCTGTATGGAAGCATCATGTATGAACTGTGCTATTCACAGTCTGGAATTTCTTCGAGAGGGCACAGTTTAGCAAATTCTCCATCAAAGAAGAGAATATCTTTGTTTCTTCCTCAGTCAAGATGTTGAATCATTAGAAGTCTTTATGCCAGACCCTGCATGCATCTGCCTGTTTTCTGTCACAAATGCCAGAGTTCTTTTTCTTCCTTCCTTTCTTCTTTCCTTCTGTCAAAGGACATCAGAGAACCATAAGTCTCATTGAGGACCATGAATACAGAAATGTTTGCACGAGTGTCAGTATCAGAAGTTCTGATAAGTGCATGCAGTTTGAATATATCTAGATTTATGTGACTCAGGATAGTGTGCTTCAGTGAGACCAAGTTACAAAAAAGGATAAAATGGCACCAAGGTTCCTAAAACACATGGTCAGGAAATAGTGGTCAAATACTCTTTTTTTGGGGTCTGAAGAGTCACTGATCTCATTTTGTGATTGATAGACCTGAGAAGAATAATTTTGGTGAACTAGTATATGTTAAGAATTCCTACAGTGGGACATGTGAAATGATTTGCCAGTGTGGTACGATCTAGCACATCAGGTAAGGTGCTGAGCATCTTTCTTACAATCTGGAAGAATTGTAAGTTTATTTCTAATTTCTACCAGTTACCAATACAGAATTTCTAACACTTGATACGTACTTCTGAACTTGAACTGGTAGATTAAATGTTTCAAATGTTAAAATTAAGACGTAACGAGATAAATA
>NW_010194266.1:488-749 GCF_000695765.1 Mesitornis unicolor | reverse complement strand
ACTTGGGAAGACAAATGCCATAACTCCAAACGTCCCCTCCTTCTTCCTTCTTTCTCCAGCTTTATATGCTGAGCATGACATCATATGGTATGGAATAGCAGCATTTACGCTGCTCTGAGGAACATTAAGGGTTTAGGAGCACATCTGAAGTGTCTATACACCAATGCATGCAGTATGAGAAACAAATAGGATGAACTTGAAGAGGAGGTCTAAGGAAAATACTTGATGAAGATGGTCACCTGATAAATAGGGTTGGAAAAA
>NW_010194266.1:0-209 GCF_000695765.1 Mesitornis unicolor | reverse complement strand
GCAACATTTACAGGTTCTTTTGGATTGCCGGTGATAAATTGAAAAGCTACAGGTACACTAAAGGTTGTATAACTAATATAATACCAACAACAATGCACTGTGAAACACAAACACTAACAACAACAAAACCAACAACTTCCCCACAGTAAGCCTGGCCGCCTGGCAAAGAAACAAGCCCGTTCGAACAGAAACACAGTGGAGCAAAACCA
>NW_010194265.1:0-44874 GCF_000695765.1 Mesitornis unicolor | reverse complement strand
AGCCACTCGTCCCCAAGCCTGTAGTGCTGCGGAGTAGTTCCTGCGCATCACTGAAATGGAGGTTACACATCCTCACCTTTTTGTTACCCTTACAAACATCTCCAATGACTGGCTTGGCTACTGGGTGATTTTTATACACACAGGCAAAATTGAACCCTGAGGTCAGTTCACATCTATTCACACAGCAGCGCAGTTAATCCTGTTTCACCCTTTGCTCCCAGCTGATCTGCTCTTAAGGTCTGATACCTTTTCCTGGGAGGCTGCAAACAGCATAGAAAGGGGCTCAGCACAGACCAGCACTTAGTAGAAGCATCCAGCCTCTGCCAAAATAGTCCTAGGGCAGGGATAATCCTCCCAGCCATACCTTCTGTTTGCTCCTCTCCCTCCAGCTCAACAGACTTCAGAGCCTCCCAGACACACGCTTCTTACTTAAGCACCAAATATACAGATAAATCTAAATGTGGATGGCCATAGCCTGGCAGTACCACACCACGGTGCTGACCTGTAATGGTCAGAGTGCAGAAGACCTTGTAGGCTCTCTTACTATTGTGGTTAAATTCAGTGTAAATGAGTATATTCTACTGTAATTATGAAAGTGAGATCATGTATTTTCCATATCATAATCATACTATTATAGTTTAGATCCGCACAATATATCCAAAAGACATGAAACGCTCTTTGTCCATAATGACCCTACCCTCACCACTCAATTCACAAAACTAACACGTGTGAAAGTATTATACTTTCCTTTTGAAGAATTTTCCATCTTCCTGTGAAGATACACAGTTTGGCAAAGTAGGAGGACAGGTATCAGTTCTCATAGATACTCTTTCCAGTTACAAGCCTACTAAAAAACCACAAATAATATCTGCTTAACATACAGAAGATCCATTTTATTAAAAAAGCTCAGTAAGGTTTTCTGTTTTCTCCCCTCTCAGCAAGAATTTCTCATTAACGCTTCCTGAATTGCTGCGCATTTACCTGATGCAGACAGAGGAATTCTGAAGTTGCTAAAGCAATATCTGAAAATGAAAAACCACCAGACAGTGGTAAACACATAAGAGCTCAGTTGGCTGCTGCAGGCACCCAAAAAAAGTAGGTTCAGATACCTGAACTTCTTGCTATGCCACTTCTTGCATTAGCTGTAAAGGAGTGGTCTTTGGGTTTAGTCCCGTTGAACTAAGAGCTACATTCCAATATTACACATGAATGGTCAGAGGACCAGAGCCTACACCCCGATATTATACATGGGCACACACAAGAGCCTCCCAGAGACTGGACAGCCTAATGCTTTGCTCAAGCCAAAGATACATTCAACCTGAGCAGTGATGATGTCAAAATATGGCGTAGGATTTTATGCTTAAACCCGTTTTGTTTTTTCCTTTTCCAAGAACAGAAAATGTGAAGTATTACTGTAGGAAAAAAATAATAAAAAAAAAAAATCACACGTTGCTATTATAGTGGGGAGAGTTTAGGATGAGTGCAATTACATCAATATGATTGTAATTAATGATTACATCATGCTTTAGAAAAGGAGTACTGAAAAGGTTGGTATTAACATGCAAGACACAGCAGAGTGATATCAATACTCATTTTACCGTTCAGATTTTTTTTAAAAAAGCTAATAGCTGTCAAAAATACCCATTATAGGCTAGACTATAATTTGTAGAAGTCAAGTAATACATTTTTTTCTGAAGGTATAATGGATGCTCCATGGAGCAATTATTTTAGAAAGACAACTTCATCTCAGCTGTCTCATGCCAGCAGAACTATTTAAGAGCCAGAAATGCATAATTCAACGTGGAAGAGCTGTCAGATTTGAGAATACCTTTAAATTATAAAAACTTAGCACCACTAGTCAGTTATAATTATAATGGAAATGTAGTTTTCTGTCGTTTTATCATAGCAAACATCTCTTAAGAAGCAATTTCATGTGTTAAAATATTTTGGCAAAGTGACTTTTGATCCTAAAGGGATACAGATTATCTAGTTTTATACCTGAATATTTTTCTTACAAATTGAATGTAACAGCTTACATCGTACAAGATGGTAAGAGCAAGAGTATTATTAAAATCCCATTGGAAATTGTTACTGTGAAACAATGAACAGCATAACTCACTAGGACAGGTCAAGTTATGCACAAAAATATTATTTTATTACAAAATACGACAAGACAGTTTTTCATCAGACAGTCAATTATTTTATACAGCACACAGCCAAAACACAGAAGGTGGTTCTTCTTTTGACTTTGGCTTCTTTTAGTAGCTAGGAAACCAAATAATGAATAGTTGAAGTAGTCACTTCAACTAGTAGATGAGACTAGTAGTCACTTCATATGTTAGATGGTTTTAGGATCAACATAGCATACTGAAAGCACTCAGAAAATTAAGGTGCTATTTAAATCCAATGCCAGTTCTCTTCTCCTTAGGCAGGATGAGAAAAGTAGTATATGGCTTCATTCAGAAACAAGCCTATTGACTTACAATAAGGTTGTATCGGACACTCAATATGTGTTTTTTGTCAGTTCCCTCCAGGAGCCAAACCCAAACTGCACACAAGGATCACAGGCCATATTCACAGAATCACAGAATATTAAGAGTTGGAAGGGACCTCGAAAGCTCTCCCAGTGCAACCCCTGCCAGAGCAGAGCATCCTACTGGCCACCAGGAACCAAGGTTCAAGTCCACTTTCCTTTCTCACCTTGTTTGCTGAAACCCACAGCAGCTCCCGGTCCCCTCCTCTGCAGAGGAGATCACAAAGTCTGAAGTCACTGTTGTTTGTTTTTCAAATGAATTCTCAAGAATTTTATAAATTTAACTCAGTTCAACTCAAAAGCAAATGAAATTATTTAGGTTTTGTTTTTATGTTCACAAACAGTTCAGTCTTTGACTATTCTACTATTAATGTCACGGATTTGCCTTTTTGAAAAACTATTAACAAAGACCTTTGTGTGGCCACTTTTCACACAAATCAGCTTTTCAATGTTTGTTGCTGCTGCTGACCATTACACTTCCCAGATTGCTATTGGCTTTTCTGCTCAGCCCACACACGCAGCAGCAAAAAAGCATTTTGCCCTCACGGGTGATTAGTTGTGGTCAGTTGGTTTTATTTATGTATTTGCTAACTAAATGCCCTAATACTGTACATATTCACGTACATGTTTAATTTTAAACAACTTAATCATCTAACGTGCTCACGGTTAATTTTAAGCAGGTTTGGGATGAAAAAATGTTACATATAATGACGAAATTCAACAATCTTTACAATGAGATTTCAATGTGATTTCAAGTTCTTATAGTTGCAATACCAGTTTAGCTTCACCATCTGAACACAGGAGGGCAGGAATGATGGCCCTCCTTTAGTGTTATTTACTCCTTTTCTCCTCCCACAGCATAAGATGACATTACATCCAAGAGATGGAAAGTTACCTTATCATTCTCTCCCTAAAGATGCCAGCATATTAACAAATTGCTGAGAAACTGAAGATCTGATTCAGAAAATATCAATTTCTTGTTTCTATGGATGCAACATGATGTAGTATTGCATAACATAATACAAATTAAGGAATTAAATTGGTTTCATTTCATCTGATTTTCTGGCAGACTTTAATGTGTTAAGTATTTACTAAAGAGGCAATTGGAATGCAGACAGCATACAGAATTATAATTTATTAACACATCTTCAGTAGTGGCACACATTATCTTCCACAGTCTCACCTGTAAATTTCTGGGTTAAATCAAGTTCTATCCCAATAGCACATTAGGTCTCAAGGTAGACAGAAGTGTATTCAACCAGCAAATTTCCAGCATACTGTAAGATTTACCTTTATTCTGCATATTTTTCATGTAGTACACAGATGTAACTGCTTAAATGGAGCTTTAAAATTAAGGCCATAAATACAAATTTGGGTTTTGCAGGACATCACACCGTATACTTCTAACGAGTCAACAAAATTGTAAGTTTGCTACTCTACAGAACTCCGCATGCAGGCAATTTACTAATAATGAATAATAAATATATTTTAATAGCTCCTCCGTTTGCTGTGCCACATATTTGATTTAAGTGTAGCATGGGACTGCCCCCATCCTCTGTAGGCATGGCCGCCAAAGGTTATCAAAGGGGCTGCTGCTGGTGAGCCATTGTTTCAGAGAAACGACACCGATTTTCTTATAAGCGATGTTTTCATCTAATTTTTAAGTCCACACAGAAGCAGCAGCAATAATGCAAAGCTGCAGTAACTATTAAATTTTCCATCACATAATTAAAATTAACAGTGCTGGGACTCCACATTTGCGTGCTGTACAACTTAAGAAAAGTTAATATTGCATGATTTGAGACAAAGACAGAAAAACACCTTTTAGTTCTTAGTTCTTAGCAGCAGCAGACATTTTTTAAAATCCAGATGCTTAGCTCCTATCGACTTCACTGGGATTTGAACAGCCCTATAAAAATACTATGTTGTGTTTGAGACTCGGGCTGATATCTCTGCACCAAGGAACCAAGACACCCATGCAGAGGTTGCCTACAACCACACTGCTTTGTAATTCACTGGGCAAAGGGGCTGTAACTCAGCTCCCAAAATGAGGCATTTGGACATGTTTTAATCACAACAGATACTCCAAATATAGCTTTAATAGTTGGTAGATTCTTTTTCAATTCATTTCACTTGAGAGTGAACACAACGATGAAGCAACTCAAGGACATATTACCTTCCAGCTTCCTTTGACACAAAGTGTATTTACAGTATGGACTAAAAACTTTTAGTCCAGTTTCGCAGTCCAACACTCTTGAATTCGATTAATGGAGACATTCTAGCACTTACGTCAAGTTATGCTGCATATAAATGGGGATAAAAGGATTACCAGGTTATAAATCAATTGAGAGATTCAGGGATATAAATCTCAGGGACACTGGGCTTCAGAGTTAATGGAAATGCAGAATTCCATTGGCTAATCACAATTTAGATTGCTACCAGATACATCACTGGATTTCACAGGATGTCCTAATAAAATTCCCCATGGCTGTGGGGAGGTGGAAAGTTAAAAAAGCCTTTGAAGGTGGCCGGCAACAATCTGCTGCTATGCTAGCCTTGGGTTCATACAGTAAACCTTGCAAAAAAAGGCTGATTCCTTAGCAAGAAATAAGGTACATCGTGGTGGTGTTAGGAGACATGGGTTTTTTATACCCGTTGCACCTAATTTAGCCTCTTAGAAAAGTAGGCACAAAGTATAGAAAACTACACACACAGAGATATGCACAACTTGCATCACAAAGCTGTGGCACGGCTATGTTGAACAATGTTTTGAGACCATTAAGTAACTTCAGCTCTGTTGAAATATAGTTTTCATCATTTTATTAAAAGACGTTGATTTTCCTTCACTTTGACAAAGCAGCGCAAGATGGAGACAAAACCTCAGTGTACAAAAAATATAATGGAATATTTGAGCTACCCTACTTGGTTCTTGTTGAAAAGGAAAGAAGATGGTTACAGACGAGATAGTTCAAAAGGCAGAAACCTCTAATTCGGTGCTGAGGAATACAGAAAGAGGGAGTAACAGCTGGGAAGATATCTCTGCTTCAGCACTACTGGGGAGGGAGGAAGGGTTTCGTGGGAACACGAATACTCAAGTTTCCTCAAGGGTATGATATCTTGTGGCTGTGTTTGACAGAGTACATTTCTGCTGAATACTCTCAGAAATAAAAGCCAAGGAGACACTATGGGAAAGGGGATGTTCGGCTGGATATGTAAAAGATGTAAAGGACAGTTTATACCCAAAGGGTCCTGTGTGAGTTTATAAATACCGTATGTAATCCTTAGAACAAATCACATACAACCAAGTTAAAAACAACTCAACTCACGCACTGATTAGTTGAGGGCTTTTGCAGAGTATGATATATTTTAAGCTTATCTAGCGCCTAATATTATCATGAAAATGACCTAATGTTTAACTAAGCATTGTCCTATCTTCTAGATAGAGAAAGGCAAGAAAAATCTATTTTAAAGGCTTTCCTTTGTAAAGAAAGTTGTCATACTGGAAATCCCTTGACTGTTGTATTATGTACAAAACATATCCAACAGAGAGGCTTTTGTACTTTCCCATAAATACTTGCTGAACATCAGGATATTCTATTGGAAATAATGAGAATGCATTGAGAAGGCATGACCCTGAGCAACTTCAGTGGGGAGGGTGGCATGGAAGATATTAAATCATGCTTTCTTTTGTCATTGCCAATTATATATTCAGGTTCCATGTCAATGTTTAATATATCATCATAGCAATGTATTACAGTTCCAATGTGTACCGCATAATCACAGTAACATCACTCTGATGTCATATTAGACTCTGGCAAAGAGCCACGCTATGAGTAAAACTCAGGGCTTACCAAGAAATGTCTACAATATTATTATATTTTAAAACGTATGATTAATTTTAAGCCAAACCAAAGAAACAACACATTTGAAGGAGTGGAGGTCATTTCCAACTGTTACTTCATAGTGTACTTTGGCTCAAAGCCAGAGAGGCAGAAGGGGAGACCCTGTAATAAAATATCTTTGACTAATTTTTTTTTTTAATATATATAGTGAGGCTGAAGACTTAGAAGCACCATGGCACTCTCAGATGAGGTTGAGGGCTTCCTGAAGTTACCACTGTTTCCCTTTTGCTAGGCAGCCAAACGTATACACTGTAGGGCAATGCAGGGCAATGTAAGGCAGTTAACTTAAAAGTTCAATGGTCAATCACGATCCAAAATCTCTGCAACTATGTGCACAGATTTCTAAATTCATTGATTAGGGCATTTTTATGAAACACAATGTTTTAATTGCTCTTTGGAAGGTTCTTGGAAATCCAGGAATGTTGAAGATGAGAGGACATAGTCGTGCACTATTAGTTTTGTTCTGCCACAATAGGAATGAACAACGTGTAATGGTCAAATCCAGATTTCTGGGATCTGTTTCTAAATTAGCTAAACTTGCAGACCATGCTATTAAGTCACTTAATTACAGTAAGCTTTCTCACTTTTCCCATCCATAAAACAGATGCATTCCCAAGTTCACAGAGAGGATGCACGCCTTCATTCATTACTGCTCATAAGACAATTAGAGGTACTCAGATGGAAAGCATTACAGCAAAGTATTATTTTGTAACAAGTTCTCTGTGAAAATGACAGATTCGAGATACTAGATGTGTACTATTCAAGATACTAGATGTGTACCAAATTTTCCGTAGCCAGAGGGGATAGGCTAATATCCCTTCTGGCTACAAAAGGGCAATAGAGCTTTTTTAGTTTTGGAGGAAAAATATCTTTTATAGATTTCTTCCACTCACCTTAAGCTGGAGTTAATTGGATGCATGTTATAAGTAAATAAATGTCTTAAATTTATTAAGGTTAATGTGCCACAACTACCAAATTTTCAACCAAAAGTGTCTGCTCACCAAGACACTGACAGCTCATGGTATATGTGCAACTGGGCTGCAATTGCTGTGTCCTATGAAGTTCAGTCACAGGAGCTCGTCTTTCTGATGACAAACGTGGAAAGAAGAAATATTTAGGGAGGTTAAGTCAATGTAGGTTAACTTCTTTTTCCCCAAATACAAAGTAATCATTAGATTTTAAGTATTTACTTTGCAAAAGAGATTTCAAAAATCAATAAACACAGTAGACCTCTGGTCAAGAAACTGCATGTAAGGCTCGATTTGCCTCATTCACGCCTCAATAAATTCAGCGACTGAGCCCACGAGCGGCAATAACCCTGGCCATCCAAGGCTTCCTTCTGAGATGAGACTTTGTCTGATGAAAGCATGAGCAATATTTTCTCACACTTCATCCCATAAACTTGATCACATTTGGTCTCTCATCTTTTCAGGCAACTGAGCAGGAAAGGTTTTTTCTCTGATCAACTTCTATGTCAATCTTCGCATCAGTTTGAGTAGAATATTGATGGTACTACTACTATTTTAAAGACTCTTACAGTAATGCTGTTTTTATAATATACCATGTCCAATGTCTGGTAATAACAATTGCTTTCCTCTTACTAAACACCTTTCAGTACTTTGAGATCCTCAGAACATACTACTTAAATATCTAATTTTCATTCACTCTACACAGTAATGTTAGTAAACACAGTGATAGAAGTGATTAGAAAGGCAAATTTTCCTCCGGTCTAAGAAGGAAAGCTCACCCTAACGAATTTAATTTTACTTTTTAGCATTTCCCTCTATTAATTCCCTCTATTTTTCTTACAAAACCACCTATTATGGGCCAGACTCAAAAGACCACTGACCATTTTCTACCTGAAAATGTTCTTCTACTCATTATCGTTTAGTTATTCAAGGCCACTTTGTGACATAACTAATGGAAATGTACAGTGAAGAAGGGTTATTGGTGCTAATTCAGGAAGAATCTGTGGGATTTATAACTACAGAACTCCGTAATAATGTGTTTTACAGTGTGGTCTAAACCCGATTATTGTAAAAAGGTGACTAAAAAAAGAAAGCAGATGCTCAAACCAAAAAAACCAATATAAACAAAAAATACAAATGACACTAAAAATTTCACTGAATTAAGGAATGGAAGATGGATTTGTTCAGATTTTACTTCTATAATTATTTAATTGTGGGAGACGTTATACATACAGATCTATTTTCTGAAAATATGAAGATGAGGAAAGATGCCCCCATGGTTGGCTTGATACACGTTTGCAAGGATGCAGACTTCTGCAAAAAAGTTCATGACTCGCCACATATTTTTGCTTTTCTGGAATATTGCTTTCCATGCCTCCAAACTTTTTTTGAAGTTACTGTTAAAAATAAAAGCTAAAAAAATACATAGTCATTCTTCTATTTTGTTCCTAAATAAACTTGGCAAAATTTATGAGAAAATGCAAAAAAATCCCCTACCTTCAAAACTAAAATAGCACTAGTAATAATAAATAGCCTTTTTATTATTAATACTAATAAAAAACATGCACTTCTGTAATAAAGTCCAAAAAAGCTACCACCTTTTTTGAGAAATATGAAACTAAATCATACTTGATTAAGAACTGTGAGGGTGAGGATTTAGACCTGGCTCTGAACTCTGTGCATCTTCACCAAGACATAAGAAGGAAACAATCTTCAATTTTCAGACCGAGTGTTAAAATTACAAAACCGGAAGCAAGGGAAAAAAAAGAGTAGCAAAAAGAAAATAAGGGGACCACAGGCTTGACTCAAAAAACCCCAACCCCTCTGCACTAGAAAATCATGTATGTTTGATGCAGAAGTTACTAAGATAAAGTGAATGGGAAATTATCGAGGCATAGCATTTCAGAGAAGAATTGCAATTTAAAGCCAAAGTTGGTTTCCAAAAAATGTACCTGTGAAATGAATGCTTGATTTCTCATAATCTTTTTCCTACATTGTGACATCACCTGATCCTTGATAGAAAATTTTCAGTACATTTACTTGATTTCTGCCCTGTGCCTGCTATGTAGCATGACAAACACAGTCAAATTCAGTGCAGTCAAATACAATTGCATCTATTGAAAGAAATGTTTTTTATTAATATTCTTTTTATTTTATTGCAGTATGCTCTTTCTTTATGGGAAGAGGAGCTGTCTATATGTTTTTGTGCCTCTATGTGATAAATATGTCTATAAAGCATTAGAAATGTATAGATGAACAAATCCATTTTTCTTACAAGTTTTATATACATACATAAAACGAGTGTATATGTAAATATCTACGTACACTTTAATGTAAGTGTATAATATACATAAGTTTCTACCTCTCTATGTTCATTTATCTTTACATACACACACATATATAGATATACACACACATATATATCTATATAGACACATCTATATATACACACATCCCTCTGAACTCCTTGTCTCACTAAGAGACTCTCTCTCACAGTGCTGCTTTCAGTGAAAGTTTCAAAGTGCCTGCACATTTATTTCTGGATAAAAGAAGCAGTTTGAGCTCCTGACCACTATTCTCTAACAAATAATTCTTTGTGGCTGTAATTAAGATGGCTCTGAAAGACTGCTGGGATGTCTTAGTGGTCTGGAGAGCACTCCCCCTCCCCTGAAACAAAATCCTTTATCACATTTTTGAATTAATTATAAAAGTTAAAAATTAAATCTTTCTTGTGTCCCCCATAATAATCCTCCCAGAGCAGTTTTTGTCCATATTAATGGAGAACACATCCCTAGTAAGATTTAATTTCAAACTTTTATAATTATGGTTAAAATTAAATCTTACTGTGGCTGTATTACACATTAACATGAATGAAAGCCAGCCTAGGAGGATTATCAATGGTACTCCAGCTCGATTTATTTTTAACTTTTGCAATTAATTAAAATCTTTGGATAAAGATCTTGTTTTGAGGTGGGGGAGTCCCTATTAAGATGAAGCCCACAAAGTGTTTCCATTCTTCTGCAGGGTATTGAAGCCGGGAAGGAAAAGGCTGGGAGCTCAGAGAGATCATCCAATAAATCGCTCATCCTTGGTGGAGCAAAACTTAGCTCTGAGCTCCCTCTGCTCTGGAGAAAATGGTAATAACAGCCCAAAACAGCAGTTTGTTCCTAAAACCGCTCAGCGATACTCTGCACAAGCACAGACGTAACCTCGGACCATCTCCTAATGCCACAAGATACGCACACTGGCTCCGTATTAACAATTCCTGGATTTTAATACCCTTTGGAAGTCTTTGGATTATCGAGCCTGACCTCCCAAATAAGTCAGGTCACAGACTTTTCCATGTGAATCCCTGTTGTGAGGGGAATTATCCTTTTATTTTTTCCCTGTGAAAGTGGCAACCATTGAGTGTAGTCCCTTGTCGTGCACATCTTTCCAGACAGTGTCAGTTGAGAACTGCAAATGATAATAAAGGTATTTTTTTCCTTCAGGACCAAACTGTAAGCCTCTACTCAGAGGAATAAGTCTCATCACATACCTTACAAGGGAGAGTTCATCAGCTGCTATAGGGTGAGGCATGACAATGGCTGATAGCACATAAGTTAAATCTCAGAAAGCAACATATAGCAGAATTTCACAAATTACTTCTAATTTCAGCTGTGGGTATCATCCCATTTAATTTCCCATATTTTCTTTCTCAGAAAAAAATTATTTCTAAGGGTAGAATGAATTTACCTTGACTTTATTTTTTCCTGAGCAGAACAGAACACCCTACACTGCTGAAAAGTTACATTAAGCCATAACTCAATCAAGTTCCCTCTGAAAAGCCAACCGAGTTTGAAACAAGGGCTCTGCAGCACCTGGCTTTTATAACACAGTTTTTGTTTAAAATCAGTTATACTTATATGCATCATTTTCACCATTACATGCGTGCTTATTCAAATGGGTAAAGCCTCCTTGAAAGGGACTTTTTTCAGCCGTCAGATAAGGCAGTTAAAGTGATTTTTAAATACCCAGGTAGGTGAAACTCATCAGCCTCCACCCCACACCCAGACCCAGGTCAGGGCAAGGATGCACCCAAAGCACAGGCAGATAAAGGGTTTTCTGAAGACTTTAGTATCTTTGGTAAAAATAAGCAGAAAGAGAAGGGAAGTTGGGAAAAGACCAGGCACAGTGAAAGAAATAGTTGTAGCTTGGCCCTGAATTAAATCTACAGAAGAGATCACACTTGGCTGGCTGGAAGAGCTTTGGGAGCAAAAATGTTGTCTCCTGTAGGATTCCTTTGGCAATCAGGAAATGGGAAATTGCCCATTCATTGTAAGTGTGGAAGTATTTATATTGCATCAATAGTATCTGATTCCACTATTGTGTTTGTCTTTAAGACAGATCACAGAGCTCAAAAACTTTGGCTAACCTCCTTCTTCCTCTGTGAGCTGCTTTAAGTTACACAGGGAGAATACCTCAAATATTTGGGGGCTGTGATTTTGTGTTTACCAGACAGTGTCATCTGAAAAATACAAATTTTAGGAGAAACCTGTAAGATGGGGTCTGATTTGAGCATGGGGAAGAATCCTTTTCAGTTGTGACACAACAAGGGATAAGCAGTTCTACAAAGAAGGAATCAAAATCACTTTGGGAAAGTTTAGACTTTATATGAGGTTTTCTCAAACAATCTTCTCCTGATTCGCTGATCCTCTCTGAATTATTCGGAGATGGGCGTTGAGGCTCTTTTCTAGGTCCCCTCCTCTATTAGCCCAGGAATAATTTGTCCTAAACCATGCAAGTAGGCTTCAATATTCAAAACATTACATTGGAAGTTGTTACCTTCATCTAAGCAATTAAATATAATTTCAAAGGCAAAAATAAAACAGCAAACAATTGCAGTTTTTCTTTCCCTGCCTTGCCTATTGCCCTGTATACTCTTGCATAACTGAAAGCCATAATTATTTACTTTGAGGAGTCCTGTAAGCCATGTCATCATGAGTGCCGATGGATTTTCTGGGAACAGTTTGAAATGTTTCCAGTTAAACTCTAGACTTAACATCTCAAGAACTCAAAAAAAATAATGTTTCTACCACATATTTTATTAAGCCCTTTAGGTCCTTTTACAAGAGAGGAAATACCAATTAACGTATAATTTAGCAGAACAAAATATTATCCCATTTCAACCAGTACCCACTTCCTTGAAGTTTGTTCAAGCATTAATAACCATTTAATGCAATTTAACTACACTGAGGTATCCGTTACATTAATATCATATATCCATCAGGAAATTAGAGTTTTGTCTCTATGAATTTTGTATTACAAGAAAGTCTTTATAATTTTATTCTGCACTTTATGGTGGCTAATTTAAGTTTTAAAATGGTTCAGATAGCTTCCCAGTCTCTCTCTTCTACAGTGTAATATGACTAACAAATTGTTACTGATGTTAAAAGATCATGAACACATCATTTATTAAGCAGAGCTGGAGAGATAAGTTTGAAAGAAAAGTGCATTTCCCATATAATCTCTATGTTTTTAGGAGCTTACATCCAGCTATGGGAACAACCTCCATGGACATCCTGGGATGCTCAGGACTCTGGGCTACACGCAAATGGGAACACACCCAAAAAATATACTCAGTATCACGAAGAAGTGAATTCCACAGCTTAAAAAAATCTCCCTGTCCACTTTCCACTACTCTTTAATGCCAATTTTGGGCTGCAAGCGGAATGAGAAAGATATTTTCCCCCATCCTACCTTGTTTGGGGATCATGGATCAGTAATGCTCATGATAAAATCTAGTTGTGGTAACCCAAAGCAAAAGAGCAAATCCTCCTGAAATCCTCACATGTGGGACAAGCACACATAGGTGCAGTTCCTATGAAGTTTCCTCACAGAAACAGAGTAGTTTTGGTTATTTAAGCACAATTTTGGTCACGTTTTTAACTCAAACAATATTTTTACCTTTTACCTTCCTCAAAATACCAGTACATACCCCTGCAGCAGCTAAAAACAACCAGAAATAAATTCTGAGACAACGTATATTATCTATTGATCAAAAAAATACTGAATCGTGCTATTAAACATGAGAATAGTGTTTAGTGTTCAGTTCCACACTGTGGCTTTTCTCTTGAACTTAGCCCAAATTTCTTAATCTTCCTATCCCAGTTAAAGAGGAGTAAGACCACTGGTTTGCATCTTTCAGATTTGAGAATTTAAAACTTCCTGTTGCCAAATCCTTTCTTTATGAAATATCTGTTACACTGCAAAATTTTATATATCTTTATATATGCATATATGTTTGTGCATAGCGAATGGGCAATAAATCTTGATTCTGGTTAATACTATTTATTATTTATAGAATATCTTCTCTCTTATAAACTGCTCCATTCTAAATGCACACACAATTTTTGCTCACCCTATGAGTGCTTTTGCAGGGAAACTATTGGACAGGAGATGGGTTAGGTGCAACACAGGGTATTTGCCAGCACTGTCCACAACTCTCTTTCCTTACTGCTACACCTCTGGAATACCACTCTACAAATCATTTGACTGCAGTTGGCTTCTTTGGTAATTACATTTATCTCCTCCTTATTACATTGGAAAATAACCAAGCATGCCATGCACTTTTCAAGCACTGAGGATCATATTCTACAGAGAGAAAAAAAATTAATATATATATTATGTTGTAACCATACCAGATAACTTCTTTACATGTTGGTTTGAGGGTCAGTATATCTGGACTAGCTACAGAAAAGACAGTACAGGTTCAAGCACTAAGCAAGTAGCTGAGATCTGAGGAGATCATCCCATAAAAAGGGGCTTATTGAGAGCCCAGGACGGAGGGAAGGGAGCAGCACACTGAGTAGAAGAACCTGGGTAACGCAAAGATGATGCTGGAGACTCCCCAGTGATAATAGAGTAGTTACACCTCTAAGGTTTCACAATAAATGCAGATTCCCACAGTGCAGATTATAACCTAGGCTGGTCAAGGGAAGACGACTTCTCTATGCAGCCTTTAAATAAATAAATGATGCTACAAAATATCCTTTTATGTCCCATCCAACAAGTATAAATAAGCTTGCAAACCTCTCAGTAGTCAAACACACAACAACATGCTACTACTCATGTAATAGCACTGCAGTATTGAAAAATAACATACACTGGAAAAACACTCCATGGTATAAGAACTGCTTCTCCTCTTCCCTTTCCCCAGCACAATGTTTTCTCATGTCAGAAATGTTCAGATCCCGAGAAGATGAATTTTCCTGGGGTGCATTACTCAGTCACCTGCATGCTTAAATGAGATGGTAGAGAGTGATAAGAGGCTGTATTAAATTTCTTCTACTGACAGGATCACTATAGAATGAAAAAAAAAATATCTGTCACATTGTTGATATGAATCTCCTCCTTGTTGTGCCTTTTGGCATCCGCAGATAATTAAAGAAGCCTGAAACAGCTTTTTCTGCAAGTTTTTTCGGTTCTTCAGTTCTTTTTATTTGTCCAGCAGGCTTTGGTCTTGTTAAACTTTGCCTATCAAAGGGAAGAAAAAATAGGCCCAATATATTTTATAATTCCAGAAGTGTTATTTGGCCAGAGGGAACTGGCAAAATTCTTTGGTGGGAGATTCAGCAGTAGCAGACAGAGCAGCTTCACAATGCAACCAAGTTTAAGACTGGGAGGAATGACTCAGTTTAGACGTTATAAATGTGTTGGTTTTAATTATTTGGTGCACACTAAATTTTTTTCTGTGGTACTAGTGACAGATGGGCAGGCCACCATAAGCATTTGTGTGAAAATAGTCCAGTGGTACCATTTACTATCAGAGAGCAGTATAGGGTACGCACAGAAAGCTTGAAGATGACATTAACTTTATCTATATTATAAAGTGTTCTTACAATAAAAAAAATATACCATTGTGGTATGCACAAAGTGGGGGAAATAGCCAAACAAAAAGAAAATAAGTATTACCCGTATCTTAGGTGTTGCAATGATTATATGCTTGTGTAGATTACAAATATTACTCTATTTAAGCAAGCATTAGAATCAAATTGTGGTTATACCAGCGGTTCCCACCTAAGTCCCAGTTAATGACCTTATCAGTACAATTAGCTTGGACCATCTATTTTTAATTTTAACCATGTCTAAACCAGAAAATATGTTTAACAAGTCTCAGCCTGTAGCACAAAACAGACGCCAGAAATACTGTCGATGTGAGAGGAAATAATAACCTTGTGACTGCTGGAATAGCGTCCTCAACCCAAAATCCCACTTTTTCTTTAATAAACGTTCAGCAGAATTTTAACCAATTTCTTATTCTTGCATTGTACACACATGTAGGGTTTGTACATGTCTTTATACAAAGTTCCTTCACATCTATTCACAAGAGGGAAAAATTAAAATTTCCTGAATTCCTTATAAAAGGCTTCATAGTGTTTAGATACATCTGTAATGCCACATCATACCACTACACTAAATCAGTGTAGATATAAGAAAATCTTTTTAATGTTATCATTAATTAATGCTTCAGACTGCAGGTCACACTTTTCTACTGTCATTTAATGCAATGGTGTAGGTAAAATATAATTCAGTATGTCTTTAGGACAAAACCATATATTTCCAGTATCTTATGCAGTATAACAGAAAATACTGTCAAAGTAATGTAGTTTTGCAGAAATGCAAAGAAAAAGTCTTGTCTAGCAAAAAAATAACAAATGACTCAAAATTCTTTACATCACTTGGGATACACAATATATTGCAGTAAAATGCAGTATCATTAGTTCATTTAAGCATGCTTAAAATCAAAATTAAGTTGTGCTTTTATTTTCTAAATATTCTATTAAGAAAAGTACAGTTTAGAGAGACATTAGTGCTTTATGACAAAAAGATGTACTTTGAGCATAGCTTAATATGTCCCAAACTTTGCAGATTGCAATTCTAATAAAATCCACTCATGAACTCCTAATAAAAGCTCCACGAGCAAGAAAACGCAGTCAGTTTACGCAGTATGTATTGTTGAAATGGTAGACCAATAAAATGCATCAGAGAAAAACCCCATGCATCAGAGAAGGAAGTCAAAAAATAGAAATGTTAAATTCCTTCTTGAAGCAATATAAAAGAGGGAACGTTATTGTGCATGCAAGTATTGAAAATATTTTCTTTATAACATGTTGCTTTTCCTTATTATAACTCTTGAACGATAAATGACACAAAGACAGGCTTATGAAATGTCAGTCTAAAGCAATTCTAACACAAATTATAAATAATACGTGCCTTTCATCAACAGCATTCTTCAATAATCTAATTGCACCTCGCTAATGAGACCTGGGTTGGGAAATGCACCGAGGTTCCCATGCCTTAGGTCAGAGGAGACTGAAAACATCTTGAGATTAAGTGCATCTGCTGCACGTGTGGGCTGCATCACTTGATCAACCCAAAGAGCATCAGCTACAGAGAGAACCACACACTTGACCTCTCAGGTAGTTGTAAAGCATTGGCCCACTGATGACTAGGCAAGGAGTAAAGCATGGGCCAACCCTTCTCCTTCCTGCCCCTACCCCCAAACTCTTGCTCCATGTTTTCACATGGTCACAGAACAATTTATACCAAATTGTGTGTAACTGAGTACATACATATGTCAATACATACCACATTGTTACAGCAGGTGGTGGGTATGAGTTACTTTAAGATGATCCTTTCTACAGATATCAGGACACCAGAGACTGTTGGAAGTAATGAAACTTCATTTTTGGAGTGGGTCTCCACCTGTACAACTGAAAATATTTTCCTTCTCTAGGCACCAATTCATTTTTCTATTGTTTCCTCATTCCAGAAAATAACCAGTATCTTCTAAACCCACCTTTAAAAGGGACCCATCTTCTTATCTAGAACACAGCTCCTTGCAACACAGCACATATCTACGCCAGAAGAGCTTCTACAACACCAAGTGATAACTATGGGACATGAGAGACAAAACACACACCCTTTTATTTCTTTTATCTACTTATTTATTTTTACCTCAGAGCCTCATTTGCTCAAACAAAGCAAATTCTTGCTTTCATGCCTTTTCATTCCTCATTCACTTATACCTTGGATGGTCTAAAATCAGCTTTGTGTGAGTTAGCTGGATATCAACTATTCTGCAGCAATCATTTTAGGAATGCGATACAATTTTTAAGAATTTCATATATGTAAAATATAAACTAAATTTCTCCATAGAAACCTCCATATAATCTTCAGTGACACTAACAGGTTTTACAGAGTACAATTGAGAGGATAGAGAAGTGAAAATTCCCATCTATTACAGCAGATGAGAAGCCAGAGAGGTTAAAATGTAGCTTTCCCTAAATGCTAGTTTTTTAGTTTATCCTGTACATTAGTTACATTATTAAAATTATAAAGTATAGAAAATTTACTTTATACACACAGGAAAGCACAATTTTTCTGAGCCATTGCAAAAGTTATCTGTTCTAATGCTGCAAGGTTTTGTGTGTGTGATGAACAAAAATACGTAGCACGGAAACATAAGTTTTTGTCACAACTATCCTTAACCCATCAGTTCAAAATTTCTCATCAGTCTTGTTTCAAAGATCTCATTGGACCAACATGAAAAATTCAAACGAAATAAATTCTGAAAAGAAGGGTCAGAAAACAAAACAAAAAAAAAATCACAAGTGAGACTTATTGTTGATCAGTCCAAAGGTTGAGACGGCCCTTGTGTAATGCTCTGCTCCCCCTCAACGTTTCAAGATAAGAACGACCTTAGAATGATCCATTCTGACCTCTGTATTAGCCAGGCATGCAGTAATTATTTTTTCTTATTAAAAAACCCCAACACAAACTCTCAATTTATGTAACTTACAGCAGTGAGCTTTGATTAGGAGTAGGAAAAAGTCCAAACTTGAGCTAAAGAATTCCCATAATCAGCCTGCCCCAGGCCACTTAATCCCAGTGGCCAGTTGTTACGGTTTTTCCAAGGAATCAGATGAAGGAATTGATCCCAAAGCATTTTCCTTAACTGATTTACACTTCTAGACACGCAAGATTCAACAGATATTAATTGGAATTCAAGAAAGATTAATCAGAGTCATCTGAAATGCTTTATTCAAGGTGCCTGAGAGTCTGAATTTCTTTCTTCAACCAGCATTATTGGCAATGCATTTTGTACTGATGAATCAACGAAGTACTGATAAGCAATTAGAGATTCAATAAGTTATTTTTTCACTTTCGAGCACTGCGGGAGAACAAAATTATGTCTTCACATATGCAGCTCTGCTGTAGCTGCTACAAGAGTTACAAGTTATGAGTTCCCAAACTTTTGCTACAATTGCTTTTATAATCTTTTTCTTTTAATATTCGCTTTTAGGGCTATAACTTTAAAATTCTCTCTAAACCAATTGAGAAGCAGGAAAATAAAAAGCAAGAAATCCAGGGATTTTACACTAAAAGCTATAACAGTGCAAGTTTTCTCAGTAGTAGTTCTGCTAAAAAGCACGAAAGAGAAAGCTGAAATCTGAAAGTTTTGAAGGGAAATAGCCCCTTTGTTGAATATATTTAAGAAAAGGCATTGATATGAAACTTCTTAGTGTGCTTCCTAAATTCTTTAATACCACATGGCATGAATCACAGCTTCTGTTTTCTTTCCAGAGCTTTTCGAGAACTTTCAAGACATTGCCTGAAGTTTTCTCAGGCATGTGAATGGGATTTCTCTTTGCTAGATAGTTCTGCTACATATTCTCTGCTTAGAAATAGCTGGCTATTAAGCATCCTCAGGTGTCAAGTAGTTAATATAGTTGAGATTTTGGGTATTCGGTCTTGCTTTTGATGCAGGGGAAGAATTAATCTCTTAGTCACTCACATTTCATATGCATTTGTTTAGGACTATGGGGTGCGCTTATATTTAATTTCCAAAGAAAATGAATGTTACTTGAAAATTGGAGGTTTGCTTTCGGGGTGTTTTATTCAAAACCTTTGCCATATTCTACCCCATTTCCTACCAGTTCACTTAACACATTTATGGCTCCTTTACAAAAGATTACGTTTAACACTGATGCACAGTCAAAATCATCTGTTGTCCGGTAGCTGAAAGTATGTGATGATATTGGCTTGAGACAAGTTCTTCTTTAAGTCACCTCATTGAATTTTTGGTGCTATCTCCAAGGCACTGCCTCACATTTTTAATTTTATCCCTCTGGCTTCTGGTCTCCTTCTCAGCTTTAGGTTCGATGCTCATCTTTGCACACACTGTCATTGACACTTAAAATATTATACTCTGAGAAGTTAAGAAGCCGCTTATGGACACACCTCCATTTTAGAGCTCTATATGGTCCACAACCACACACTCTGGTGTGTAAGAATGGTTTGGAAATTGTGTGCCAGGTTGGATAGTACCTAAATTAAAATTCTAGGAAGAACAGGCAAGTTTCATAGGAAAAAAACCCAACAGATTGGACAGATAAACATGTATTTTAGTTTACTGAACAGATACAGTTTGAATACTGTATCTGGGGCTACTCATTCCCATCAATATCTCAAACCCACAAGTGGGAATACAATATAAGAAGTGAAACAATATTTCTTTCTTTTTTCCAGGACATGAACATAGGTAGAGTGGAGTTAGCAATGGCTGCCACTCATTTCGTTTGGCATTTTCCGAAGTGGAGCCTGTTTACACAGACACTGTCCATACACCTCATCAGTCCAGGAAAGGTCTGGTTTACCGTGCATGCCCTGACTACACAATCACTGTCTGGGAAACAGGTTGGACACTTTCTGGAAACACATCCTCACTGCACTTGTTCTCTGCAGATGACATTTCTAAGATTTTCAGGTGTCCAGACAGCCATTTGGATCTACTGCTCTTCCCAGGCTGTCAGATGTCCAGAAATTCTGAATAAATCTATTTAAGTCACTAAATTCCATGCATACAAAATTTCTAACTAAAAAAAATAAAATATAGAAAAAAAATCTGGAGACTCTTAAACATATGCTAACCCTGTACTCTAAAAGGTTTAAGAGTGATAACTCTTTTTGCAAGATAGTGATTGTCGACCCTGTTAAAAACCATGAAAATCTGCTGTAAACACAACACTCCTCAAGGAAGAACTGAAGCTGATGGAAGAGAAATCACAGAATTGCAGAATATTAGGAGTTGGAAGGGACCGTGAAAGGTCATCCAGTACAACCCCTGTCAGAGCAGGAGCACCTAGACCAGGTCACACAGGAAATGAGATGGAAAGTTAAAAAAAAAAAGAATGAAAAATAAACAGTACGAAGTATCAACCTCAATACGTTATGCTCTTGAGTTGGAGGAAAGACACCGGGAAAGCTTCTTAAATAAGATTTTTAAAACAAGCCATTACATTTCATTTATTATTTTGTCATAGAGAGTAGGAGCATGGTGAAGTCTGCTGACTATGGGTATCACCCATACACAGAAGTGTACTAATATTTCCTATAAATGGATCACTTGTCCTTAAGGCCCAGGTGAATATAGATGTAATTAAAGATAGTTAGACGAAGTACAAGTTCAAGGCTGTATATTAATCCTAGCCAAAGGAGTAGTGGATGAGGAACGTGACTGCTCAGGATAGCAGAAAGGTAAGAGAAGAGAGAACCTTAATGCTGGCACAGATATGAGTGGGTATAAACTTGCTTTCAGTGAATTTAGGCTGGATACCAGAAAACAGTGGTTAAGCACAAGAAGAACATCATTCCTGCATCCCTGCTCGGTGCTTCGCACCATAGGTAAAGCAGTGGAAGGAAAATACTCAACTCGTTTCAAGACAAAGGCTGATAAATTAATGAACAGGATTTTAGGATGCAGGGGTTTTTTGCAGTAGCCTAAAATAGAATCTAAGCTCAGACTGCGTCTTTAACTTACCTCAAATATTTGTATTCAAATATTAGGAAAGAGACTAAAATTTGTTATACTATAACAAGTAAAAGTTGCTATACTTTCTCAGAAGAACAGAAAGAAGTTTCTAGGAAGGTTAGGAAACCTTATCAAGGATAAACAGCAAAAGTCTTCCGTATGTAGAGAGGTTAGTGAAGAATTTTGAAAGAAAAATAACTTTAACACTGCTGATTGGACATCTTTGCATGATAAGGACCAGATGGAAAACCCAGAAGAGACGAGACAAATTCACTTCCAAATTGACATTTAGCATTAATTACGCCCAGAAAGCTGCCTCGCATTGACGTTTGTATTACCAAATACTACAACACGAATATATCTACGTAAAAGTTTATAATCCAATCCATGCCAACAATTTAAATATTGCAAAGCTGTAAACAGATTAAAGATACGATTTTAGTTAAGTATTTGGGTTTGCAGCGAAACATTTCACCATTATGCCATGTGTGCTTTTTCTGCTCGACCGTAATCTACAAAAACCCTGTAATAACACAGCTTTCTGATTAACCAAACAACTAATAACTGAGAAGACATAGTGACTTGCTATCATCCTTATGTAAATAAGGAAAGCTTATTTTTTGCTCACTAATAGCCACACATAACAATGAAACGCTTTTAATAAGTTTTAAGAGGATAAGACCAAGAAATCAATTTGGTGGGTGCCCTTTTCAATGACCGCACACCGTGGCTATGGCTGCGGCCTGACATGTTTGCGTTGTTATTTGGCTGTAAACAAAATGAAAAGATCTGTCATCGAAATTTAAACAGAGAGACTGGTTACATAAACTGAAACATTCTCAGCCCCGGTGCAGTACAATCAACAGTCTGAAGAGACCGTACAGCTAAACAAAGTTTGGGGATGTTTTTGGACAGGGAAGAAAGATTAATAACCAGAAAATAACTCTTGGCTCCCGTTACCAACTCTTAGGGATATTATTTAAAATTTGTGTAAATCCAAAGATTGATGTTCAAGCTTATGAAATAACCATTTTTTCCGCAGTGTTGAAATACACACCCACATGGAAACAAATCTTTTTGCTAGCCAATTTTAACAGAATATACTGCTTTCACCAAAAAAAAGCATATTAAATAAATCTGACCTCTCTGTTTCTCCTAGATAATGGTAACTGCGGTCAGTGAACAACAAATCTTCTATAAATGGTCATCTTCCCAAATTATCCTGGCTTCAGAACATGCTTGATTAACTGCACAAACACTGCATGCCTACAAATGGGATTTGTCTGTGGGGACCAACAGAGGATGCCCGAGACGGTCCCAGTAGCCACATGGGAGAGGATTTCTCTCTCTCTGTGTTTGTTGCAGGTAAACAACGTTGTGCTTCATCACAAGACCTTGCATATCCCTCCAGTCCCAAACAGAGCTGTTGCCTTGCCCTAAATGGAAATATTAGGATCATTGGGATGAGGAGTGAGCTTGGAGAGGTCTCCTTCTAGGAGAAACTTCCCCTCTCTAACAGCATCTCCTGCTGCTGTAAGGACGGTGGGAGGTGAGCCCTCCCAGGGCTGGAGCCAAATTTCGGCAGCTGACTTAAATCCCTGTGCCTGACGTCGATGGAGGGCTGGTGCCAGGTCCTCAGGCTTTTCCCAGCAGGAACCAGCACGGGGTTTCTAGCTCAAATGGATGCACAGACAAACAACTCCGTGCTCTGAAATCTGCGTTGCTATCATCAAATGCAAAACCCTAACAATAAAAGCATAACGCTCACTAGCGTAACTGAAGGATATTGTAGTAAACTGAGCTCTAGAAATGAGAATGATGAGTCACCAGCTCAAGTCTCACGCGGTATCTATCTTCTTTATTGAACTGTAGTAGAATTTTGTACATTCAGGTTATGTTTTAGAGGTGGGATATAGTTTCTCACTGGTCTTTGATATTTCCAACTTAAATCTGATGCCTTTGACTCCATCAAACGTATGTCAACCATCAGTGATACCTAGCAATCAGATAACAGGATTTCTCACTCAGAGCAGCAAAAGGGTTAAACGGGTCTTTCCATCAAGGAGTTAGGGTGAAGCACAAAGAGTAATTGGAGAGGCTGCAGAAGCCCATCTAGCTGCCCTTCTTCACCTCCAGGGGTAGCAGCTATCCCTTTATAAATACCAGGAGACAAAGATCTTGGAGACAGAGTTGGAAAGGAAGGAGCTGTGCACAGATAAGGTGGCTACGCAAAGCAACCAGCACCTCCTCTCCATAAATCCCCTGATCTGGACTGTGTGGTGTACAACACAGAACAGAGGTTGAAGTCTGGAAAGAGGATTCCACCTTACTTTTCATACAAAGACAAACCAGGATTCATGTTCCCTCCTGTTTTGGCAAAGCCTTAGCAGTTCTTGTTGTGTTTAGTAAAGCCTTTGGAAATTTAGAACCAATTCCCGTTTCATTCCAGTCGTATACGCCCAAAAGAAAGCAGAGTTTTTGATAAATGGTCCAGCTTATGGCACATCTCTAGTTTCTCCCCTTTTCTCGGTAGTACTACATCACAGTTCAATTTGATTAATACTGAAAAACATTTCAGGGTCTTTACATCTACCCACCCACTCAACCGTATCAGAGGAAGGAAGAGAGAAAACACGTTAACAACACAAAAATACATGTAACTTAGAAACAGCAGTAAATGCACATAGCAAAAGGGGTTGTAGGGTTCATTGGATTTTTTTTTACTAACTCCAAAAAAGGGTGAAGACTTCCTTCAACACAAGAAATAGTAGAAGGAAGCAAGATAACATAATATAACCCTTACATTTAAGAGTTATGCAAGCTCTTTACATTATAACTACGCCATTTTGTAAGATATTAAAATCACTGTAAGTCACTCGACCTATACAGAGACATGGAAACTATCCTGAAAGCAAAGCCAGTCACAGCACAAAGTTAAAGTTAACAAAGAGTTGCTGTTTTGCAGAATTTAAAACGTTACACATGCACGTTGCCCAGACTGACAACATGAACTGGAAGGGTGCCAGAAGAGCAGCTATGATTTACTAGGTCTGTAGCACTTAATCCAAGAAATAAAAGGGACTTAGGTGACAGATGAGCATAAATGAACTGTTGGGTCAAACTTCCATTTCTTAAAAAGTAAAGGAAAAAAAGGACTTCATCAAGATCCTATAGCTTTAATATGTATTAATGGATTATAGTTTTCCTGGTATACTTTCAAATTTCTGAGTTTTAACCAACTACAAACTGATCTTTTTATTTTTGGTTTTTCAAACCAGACTAGTTTAAATAAATATTTACCAAATCCCATCACGTCATACTGCCCTTCCTTGGTAATAGCATCATGGATCAGAAAACATTTACAAAGAATTAGGCCAGAGGCTGAAACCCTGACCCTGCTGAAGCCTATGACCAAATTCACGTTCTCGGCAGAGATGTGGAGTTTCATGCTAAACCCTCTCCTCTTCTACAACGTAAAGCTGAGAAGAAAGAGGGACCATTTACATCATCCTAGCAGAGATCAGAATTTGCCCATGGGCCAAGTAGTCTTTATTTTTAAGTATGGTCTGATTCGATACCAGTAATAGAACAGTACTTGAGCTTCTACATGTGCCAATGTTGTGTTCTACCATACTTTTCCTCTCCAAAAAATGGTAGTACATCCATGATGGACCTACTTCTGTAAATCTAGGGAGATTTTAATAGTAACACAGCTTTATTCTCTCTGTGAATCTCCCTGGCAAAGCCACAAGCTTCTGTGCTTTGAGGTTTAGTCACCTGGAAGAGAATAACTTCTTTTTCTCCCATCTAAAGTATTGATTAATCCTTTTCAGCACATAAATTTCCCCTCTCACCATAAAAACTTCACCAGAAAGCAAGAAGAAGTACAATAAATAGCCAACTACAGGCTAACCTGTGTGGTTTGATACAGCTGAACAAGCTGTGAAAAGGAATATTGTTCCTTTAATAGAACGACTGAAATGGTGCTCAAAACAGATTGGGCTGACAATTTTTGCAACCTTGGTGTCTCCTCCAAGATTTACAATGGCACAGCTCCCCTTTTTAGCAAATTAAACCTTGTGTCAAGGCTTAAAATTAAATCCAAACTTCTTTTCTTCTCTGTACAGAAGGAACAAATTGGCACCACATGCCGGTAGTCAAGGAGTGCTGATGGGAAACAGAGTGAAGTGAGCGCCCTCCAACCTGGAAGGCGTCACTAGTCAAAATCAACTGGGATAAACAGTCAATTCCACTTAAAGTTTGACATATAAAGGCTTGTAGGATAGAAACATTCAAATATAAGAATTCTTCTGTACCACACAAACCTGTCGCGGAGCCAACGCTTAAACTTTCTGTGCTGTGCAAGCACTTTGTGGAAATCTGCCTTCAGTACAGTTTGATGTTATAAGATCCTGCCTTGCCAAAGCCTGTTTAGTTTGTTCCAGAGGAAAAAAGGAAATACAACAGAGACCCAAAGCGTATGGATGGCAGTGACTTAATATCATATTGCCTACTGTTACCAATATAAATTTTTTTCATTATTCAGGATTCTCTTCTGTAACATTTTAAAGCTTACCAGATAAAGCACAGGGGTATTTTTAAGGATGGAAGGACGCAAACTGCTTTTCACAGACAGAAACATGATAGTAATAGTCTTTAGAAAACTACACAAAGGCCAAACTCCCTCCAGGAAGGTACATCTTGTAATTATTTTGATCGTTACTGAGGTAGGTGCTAATGTCTAATCCATCCTGAACTTCACTTTCTGCACTGTTTGCATCCAAAAGTAGCCCCACTCTTCTCCAAGTTTAGAACCAAATTCAGGCCAGGCACTTTGATAGGACTCTCAAACGTTTAGGAAACGTTTTGCTTTCCATCGTGGTCTATTTAAGTAACCAGCACTGAAGATGCTGCAGGAAAGGGTTCTTTTTATAATATTACAAAAAGGTTGAATAAACTTAGTTTTAAAAGCCTCTTTATCTTTTCATATTAACTGTATAGGTATGAAAGATTGCTTGAGAAGTGACCTGATTCCATGCTTCAAGCCTTTCATTGGTCTTTCCTTACTGGTCCTAACCAAAGTCCTTATTCAAAAAAAATAACAGCAGCAAAACACACCTGGTTACAGAGAAAAAAGGGAAAAATAAGAGAACTCTTTTCTCCTAGTGCAGCACAGCAAAAGGAAGTGCTCTCTCCAGTTTAAACTCAGTTTTAAGCATAAGCATAAGATTTTACAGGATAAAACACACTACAGAGATGTTTGCCAAGCGCACAGCAGAATCGTCAGCTGAACCCAGCACCACCAATGCAATACACTTAACAGCACGGAGATACTGCAGTAAAGGTAACAAGGACCCCAGATCAAGAACACCTCTAGCTCCCATTAGTTTTGAGTGGGTCAATATGAGATATTTGTCACAATCTGCCATAGCAATTTATATTGCCTTTCTAGACACGTACCATAGTTGCCATACCAGTGCAAGCCCAAATTAGGGTTGCAATGGGATACTAAGACAGACTTCTTCCTTCCTTCAGCCCAACAAATCCATTAGGGATGGAAACGGCCCTATGCACATCTGGTATATCATCTGTGTGTCCTCCAGTGTGTACAAATAGGGGGTACTAGTGGCTAGAAATAGCCCCAGAATTGCAGAGTAGGAATGATGAAGTTGAATTGCTAGAAATGGTTAAAGTGTACTGAAACAGGGAGTACAAATTCATTGACATTTTCATGCACAAATACATATGTACATTTAAAAAAGCTGAGACTTTATTGATTTACTTTAACTGGCTCTAACACAGAATCACAGTATGGTTTGGGTTGGAAGGGACCTTAAAGATCTTCCAGTCCAACCCCCCAGCCATGGGCAGGGACACCTCCCACTAGACCAGGCTGCTTCAAGCCCCGTCCAACCTGGCTTTGAACAATTCCAGATTTCAGGTGTGTTTTTCACACATTTCCAATGTTTGAAAGAAGCAAGCACTGCGGACTATCAACAGCCCCAGCACCAAACCTGCCTGCACTGGAGAGCCAAAGTGAAGACAAGTCACATTTCAAATTACCTATTTCAAACCAGAGGGCATATTTGCATAGATTTCTTTTATGCTGCTACAGGTGGGCTACTCTTTAATACTTCAGGTAAAAGGCTCCACTGCAATTTTGTTAAAATGTCAAGTCTTCTAGAGTACAAGAGCACAAAACCATACAGTTATGGTTACACTGTTAGTCCTGCACGGTAACTGGAAGAAGTCATCTGCAAACTGGAAGGGATGAGGAATGCCTGACACTCCAAGCACCAGACCACACTTTTAGGTGAGGATCTAAAAGTGTCCCCCTATCAGGGGCTCTGCTGAGGCAATAAATCTCTGCTCATCAGTCAACCTGTGAAAGCTCCCAAACTCCCCAACAACCACCTTATAAACTTATTTTTTTCCAGTACATGAATATTTCATTAGGGTCTTCTCATTATACAGGGGTAATTTCAGATGGCAGACACAAAATTTTAAACAGGGATAAATTGAAATGTGCAAACTTTCAGCATGGCTGCACAACTTAGCAAAAACTTTTATTTCATACAGCATTTCTCAGCTAAAGTTTCATTTATGCTTTGCAGTTCACCTCCATGTTTAAATAATAATTATGGCTGTGACATGCAGTGACAAAAGCCAGAAAATTCAAAATTAGCAGAGACATACTCTGTCCATTGTTTGAATGTGCTCAGCTGGTTTTGCTTTACTAATACCACCAAGACAGAAATTTTCATTTCCCAAAAACACAAACTTCTGGCAAGGGGTTACAGAGTGAAATAAATCTTATTCTTGGAAGAGATTTTTGTTTGACACCTGAATCATTTCTGCTGGTTTTTCTCCTTTTTTTCCTTCTTCAAATGGAGTCTTAGATCTCCCAGCCAAAACACAGAGTCTTAGAGCTATCACAACAAAAGCTCAGCATCCAATTTCTCCTTCCAAATGCTCTCTCCTCCTAAAAACGTATCAACAAAGCCGTAGCCTTATTAGCCTGTGCAGAACTGAGAAGAAGGCTCACCAGAGCAAGAACATCTCCTCCAACATTCTGATATGCGATTTCTTTCTGAGTGGGTGTGGAAGCAAGGGTGTCAAAAACACATACTTTTAGAGCTTACTATTTTTTGATTTAGAAGTTTCATGATAGATGCACTTCATTTTAATTTATAATAGACTGGCAAATGCTAAATATAGCTGACATCAGCAATAATATAATATATTAAAATGGTGAAAACTAGGTTTATTCTACTGTGTACGGTTTTTTCCAACTGTTTTCTCTCACATATTACTCCTTGTATATCCCCTTCTGAATACAAGTGAGAAACCCTCTTTTTATTAATTTATATATACACATAATACATCTCCTCTTTTCTTCTACTTTGGGCAAATGCAAGAATGCTTCATTATCAACAGAACGGTTTCACACTGATATTCTAACACACCGTGAGTTTTTCAATCAAACTTTTTTTTTCCTCCTTCTGATATAAAAGGGCTCCAGATCTTTTTACTTGCAGTCCTAGAATATTCACAAGTTTTTCCCAATCTCTTCATTAAGTCCCAATCCTATATTTACCAGGATTGACTGGAAATTTTCCATGGGCTTCTGTGTATGCCGGTTTACACTTTTGGTTTAGTGGACTAATTCCAGTATAATACTATTGTCTCTGTTGGGTTATATCCCACAGGAATCTGGTCCACAGCTTCACTAATTAGTATATGCTATGATAGGACACTGAATCCGCCTAAGCTTTGAAGTGGATCTGCTGAAGCCATCACCTACAGCGAGATCCCTGAAGACCAGAAGTCTTTTAAACACAAGAAAGCCAGACTTTATTTGAATAAAATTAGAAATTTAACTTTCAAATAGAGAAAGCTCAAAGGGAAGGCAGGGCTGAAGTAGAAAGGTTTCTGCACAGCTATCTGTCCACGTCCTTGCTTGTGAGCTTTACTTAATCTGACTCAAGACACTTGCAGAAAATGTTGCCCAGTTCTCTCTCATCCCTACAACAAGCCTTGCAGCCTGCTTTGAGATGTGGCTTTCTCCTCCTTCCTTGTGCTGATGGCAGATTGAGATAGAATCATAGAAGAGTTTGGTTTGGAAGGGAGCTTTAAAGGTCACCTGGTCCACCTTCCCGCTGCAACGAGCGGGGACATCAACCAGATCAAGCTGTGTCTCAAATCCATAGAAATCACTTCACCTCTGCAGTCCACTGAAACCATTCTTCCCCAAAATCTCAAATGGTTTCTTCTTGGTTTTCAATCAGAAGCATAATATTGCAGTCACCTTCACATGTTTGGTCCACCTTCCCGCTGCAACGAGCGGGGACATCAACCAGATCAAGCTGTGTCTCAAATCCATAGAAATCACTTCACCTCTGCAGTCCACTGAAACCATTCTTCCCCAAAATCTCAAAACCCAAAATCTTTTCAATCAGAAGCATAATTTTGCAGTCACCCTCACATGTTACTTAGTCCCTTTGGAGCTGCATGCCAGCGTCTCTTGACAAAATCCTTATTCTCCCTAGCACTTGAGTCATTGTTGCCTTATTTGTTTAATGTGGACAACATCAATCTCACACCATACACACATCATTAGACCTTCACCTCTTATACTTCAAACCAGACTGCCCTGAAGTCTTGCAGTCTTCCTATAAATCTTATTGGAATTAAAGTTTTCATGAAGAAGTGTAACTTCTCAGTCTGTCATCATTTTATGGCTCTGTACCAGTAACATTACATTACGCAATCTTTGTGTTTCAGGATGCAGTTGCAAAGCTCCATCAGCAGCAACTGCCTGGACTAGACCAACCCAAGAGCCTAAAGGGCCATTTGCAAGGACTGCAAGAATCCCTTATTTCTAATTCACTCTCAAAATTCAAATTTTGCCACTAATCCACAAATAAGTCCAACCTCCATCACCTAATTGCTGCGCTTTGAAAGTCTTGGGGATTTTTTCCTTCGCTACTGCCCCACACTCCTCAGATGTTCTTGCAAACTTCATGAACAGCCAGACCATCTAGTGGGAAAACAGCAAGAGAGCTGGCTAGTCTTTGATTGTAGGGTTGTTGGGGTTTATTTGTTTAACACTTCTACCCTACAGGGATGTCTTTCTACCTTTGTTACATTATTAGTTTTAACAAATGTATTATTTATTTTTGTTGGTTTTCATTCTGTAATTGTTTAAAAATCCATTAAACTATAGTAACTGAATAATTTCAGATGATTTCTTTCCCTTTCTTTACAACCAAGAATCAAGGATTAACTAACAGTTTAATTAAAACAGAGAAACTGAGAGAGATGTTAGTTCCCCCGAGAAGATTGCATACACATCTGATATTTTCAGAGGAATAACTGAGGAAAAAAAAATTATGAGATTTTAATTATAAGCAATGCCATATTTATCATTTTTCCCTCCTCAACAGTTTCTTTCCACCTAGATCACAGGCCTCACCTCCACCCAAAATGGTCAGGGAGGTTCTACAGTGGAAACAGGATCAATTTTTGACAGAGATGACTTAAGGTCTATGTGGGTTTGCTTAAGGAGAGGTTCTCCACACTTATACACTACAAATGTCACACTCACATCTGAATACAGCGTTACATCTCAGTAGCTCTGGGACCACTGGCCAAGCAAGGTACTTGCCACATGCATCTATTTCTAGATGCACTCTACCAGTAATGGAAAAAATCAAATTTCCTAGAGTGGGGCTGCTTGGAAATCTCATATTTTGCACCAAGGAGTTTATTGTCAATGGACACAGAGCTCCAACCCATTGCTCTGTATTTCAGACACTATTGCTATGCCCAGGGTGGCTAGAGCACATTATGGTTTTTACTGATATCTGTCACTGCCAGTGAAGCTTTATGTAATGCACTTACTACAAACAACTGTTATAGCAACCTGTACAGTGACCTAAGCACTGAAAAAGCAAATAGCTTGTAACAGTGCACCAGCAAGAAATGCAAAGCACACAGTGACAAACGACAACGTTGTTGGTCCTGTTTTGTGCAGATCAGATGCTGGTGTCTTTGGCTCCTTGATGCAGGACTCGCATCTGCCCACAGGCTCACAAGTTTCATACCTTCCTCTCAGAAACAGCTCAGGATGGGGAAAAGCAGCTCCACATCATCTCCAGCTACTTCCCCAAAGCCATTAGCATAGATATAAGCTGCAGGTGTAGTATCAACCTTGTATTCTTTATACTTGTCAAGACTGTTCTTGCTCAACTCAGCTGGTTCTGGTCTCCAGTAGTGCTAAGACTTGAGGAAAAAGGGAAATATCAATTTTTCTTTAGCTGATGTGACTGTGAAAACCTGGAATCCAGAAGATGTTGGGCCCACCACAAGCACTTCAGGTTGGAAGGTAACTTTCAGGAACTCTTTACCGCAGACACCAATGACAGCAAATGACACGCTTGCCTTGGAAGCCCACCAGTGACACATGGGTCTCGCTCTGCTCCCTACACACCAGACAGCACTTATCTCAAACTCGAACCTTCGGCCCCTGAGAATACGTCAGATCCTTGACAGCTCCCCCGCATCAACCCGGCATAATGTGAAGGCTGAAAGCACGCTCACACTCTGTACAGCCAAAGGTGTAAAACTGCATGCTAAATAACCTTTAGCGTATTTGAATTTCCTTTTTAAATTTTTTTAAATTAAAAAAAAAATAAAATGCCAACATAATTTAATGCACATTTGGAAATAAGAACAAAATTTCCTTTAGTCCATTTTTAAGAGTTTGCACGGCAATTTTGGTCGCTCTCCAATATTAATACTATATTAGGGCATGGCAGAAAAAGTTGAAACCCATGCTGAAAGCAGGTCCTTAGTTAAAATTCCTCAGAATTTTAAACTGTAGATGAAGTAACTTAAAAATAATCTCAGAAGTCTTCATCCATTCTTATTTCTTTAAATTAAAAGAGGTAACAGTGGATATATATTTTTTCTTGCAATGGTATACTACAGAATGCAACTGAGAAAGTAGGGAATCAAGGTGTTGAAAACAGAAATGAGTGGCTTAAATTACAAGGTGAACTTTCAAATAAAGATTAAAAAGTGGCGACAAACATTTTTATGTTTACTTTCTCTACAGTAATTTTAAAGAAGCTCCTAGGTCATAATTAAAACCTTTGATCTTAAAAAATTATCTATAATATTTCACTCCGAGGGAAAATATTTGATTATTTTAATAATAAGAACATGACTTCATTTCTATGTATATTTTCTGATTAATTCAGGATACACTTGAAGCAAAGATCCTATGCACTCAGCTACCAAAAAAGGAACCCACCAAAAAAAAAATAAACTCCACCACAAAACATTAAGACCTTACGAGTTTCACACTACCTTCCATTTCTGCACCTAAAATAACCACCACCTCTGCTAGTCAGTATTTTGGTCATGGTTTGGGTCGCTTTCTTTTTTAAAATTGGCAATTAATTTACAGTGTAAAGTTGCAGAAGAAGAAACAAAGATGCAAAAACTGTAGCCCAGTTAAGGAATGGCATATTTTAAAGTATCAGTACAAGGCACAGTAACAGGGATACTTCTCCCTTATTAGTCAATTTAGGAACCAGGCAGAACATCCTGACTTTAACTTGTTGAAAACAAGCGTGTATCCCAAAAAGCAAAATCCAAATACCAGACACAAATACTGTCAGAGCATTTGTCCATTAAAAAAATTAATTGGGATCAAATTTTGATGCAATTATGTGCAGAATAAGAACTTCTGCATATTTGGCAGGCAGCCACTTCTGTATGCAATGCATAAAAACTGTAAGAATGGATTCTATACTAACTACGGGGTGCTTACTTTCCTTCAACGATAATTGTCTTAATGCCTGTTTTAATCAGTATTAACTACTAGCAATAACATGCTTTTAATTATGTTTTAAATGAGTCCTTTATTGGGCTGTTTTGGGAAGCAAATTAGTCAAAAGGAGCTGTTAATCAAAAACGTGTTACTGGCACAAAATAAATGTTCATTTAAGGAGCCATTTGAAATAAACCTGGCTCATTGACTCTGACAACCTACAAGGACACTGGGGCCTCCTGAGGATAACTCCTTCAGTACTCTCCTAGATACGCCTTGCTGCTCAGAAGTTATAAGTAGAAACATTAAGCAGTTTAGGTCATTCATCAGCTAACTTTTACTACTGTACTCAAGAAAATGAGCCTCCTAGGAACTTCACAGCAGATCTATTCCTTCATTAGCTAAGTAATATTGAGAGAGATGTTCCTGTCATTACGAATGGAGAAATCTATTGCAGTGAATTTTACTGGTGTCCCCTTTGCCTATGAACTGTCTTTGTAGATTCCAAGGTATTTAGGCTGAAAAACTAGCACAATTATCTTTGAACATTATTCGTATGTGTTCATTTCCTTCTGCTGAGTGATATCCATGCCCGAAAATTCAACCACGCAAGATTATATATTCCGCCTAATACACAGGCGCACAACTTGGCACTCGGTACGAGTACATAATATCACCCTCACAGCACAACTTTAAATAGAAATTTCATTAAATCTGTTCCGTCGCCAGGTTTGAAAACTTAATTTTGCCGTAGCTGTTTAAGCACTTCAGCTTTAAGCAAACGGAGGATTGCTTGAGTTACAGCACTAGCTAAGAGTCTGGGTTTAAAGTCCATAGATCGTGGCTTATTGGTTGATCCTTTGACTTTCAAATCTTAAACTAATCTTGCTCCATGACAAAGAAAAAGAAAATATTCTTTAAAAATTGTGTGATTTGATTTTACTCACATGGCATGTCTCAGTTAACTCCTTCAAAGTCCTGAACCTTCGTCTCCAACACATATATCTTAACAAAACAAGTACCCTAAAAATGTCACTAAGGTACCATTCCCATCACCCTTCCTTGCTAGGACACAAAGCAAGCTGAAGCAATATAAAATGAGTTATTACAATAACAAAACTGGGTTTTCCTTTATAGAGAGCCCCTTCAGGATCGTACTGGAGTGAGCTCTTATTGGGGAGGCAGGTGGTTAATTAAGCATCAGTTCACAGTGTGTCCTTAAGAGTCTGAGCCTAGGGGTAGGAATGAACTTGCAAGAGAAGTTATGACTGGATTAACACCACCACGAAAAAATAAAGAGGGGGAAGGGTGCTGAAAATTTATACAGACCGAAAACACAGGGCACGCTGTATATCTACGTTTTGTTTTCCAAGGGCTGGTATCACTCAGCAAATCCACTGGCAATGGTCACGTCCAACATTATCACAGGAAAAAGGACAGTATCAGTATTCAGACTGCCATCTTCAAAAGACAACTGGAGATAGCAGCAAGCCAGGTCTCTAGGGTATCCTTGACACACATTTTAAACGGCCTTCTCATAAGAGTTTACAGGCATAAAACAACACCCTACCTTGCAGCCCAGCCATACCTAGGAAATCTTTAACCTGGCCAATTCCCTGTTTATTCAAAACAGAAACTCTAGTCGTGACTGTGCTAGCCTGCAGACAACACCAGCGCTTCATCAGCCTGGGCAAGCAGCAGGAGGTGGCAACAAGAGGAAGAGGTGCAAAGACCTGGTGGGCAGCAAATTACTCGGGGATGAAGCTGCCTTCTCCTATTTATTTTCTTCAAAGAACATAGTGCAGCTATGCAGTGCCACACCAACCTCTTGTGCCATAGCAAACCCTACTTGGTAAGTGGATCTATACCATAAACCTAAAACGATGCAACAAACCCAACCTGCACACAGACCCACGGGTCTCCCAGGAACAAAATTTGGCAATTCCTGCCCTGTGACCATACTTTAAGACTCAATGTCCTAGGGTGGGGCAATAAGAAACTCACCTTTCCCTATATCCCATCAAGAGCAATTCCTTCTTCATTAGCAGCATACCATGTCATGTTCAAAATAGTTTTATGGTCTACTAAACACGTCTTGATTTTATTGACTTGTCTTTAATTCTTTCAGCATGTATCTAAGGGAACAAAACGTCCTTTAAACGCTTAAAATTATGGCTTTAATTCGCTTAAAGAGAAAAAATAAAATAAAAATTTTACTAACAGACAATCCAGTAAAACACCTTACGACAATTACTCTTAATGAAACACAAAGATTACCAAGAGCTACTACTGACTGCTTCCATTACAAAAGCCATTATGAATTCTGTCTCACGCAGACACACTCCCCCCCTTTTCAAAGATTTTAACCAGACCATAATTGCAAATCTGATTTTTATTTCATTGCATTCAAAGCTGATTGCACTTTTTGATGGACTTCATCATGTTCCAAAAATAGCGTAAATGTTTCCTAAGATGTGGGTTGAAGAAAGTTATTGGGACTGGCAACTTCTTTTTCAAATTATCATTCACGGATCTATTTTCAACACCCTCTTTCTCAGTCCATTAAGTGTATTTCTGCAGCCTTCATCCGCAAGCCACAGTAAAAGGTTGTGTCTGACCCTGCTCCAGAGTAGCAATGCTCTCCTGCTTCCAGTTAGCAGCATAACCACAAACGTGGTTTTTATTTCTTCTTTAAGTTTCTGGAAATGCAGAAATGTGGTTTTTTCAGTATGCTGTAATTGCTGATCTTTTTCTCTCGTTTTTTTCCCTCATCACACACATTTATTCCAGCCAGCACTGCTTGTATTTCAATGTGTTTTGGCTTTCGTATTTCTTGATGCAAACTGTCTTTTGGGGATCCAGCTCCCACACTTTTATCCTTATATTAAAAATTACGGGGAGTAAGAAGACATCTTTCTTGGACATGGTGAAAACCTGCAGAGATTTATGCTGTAAGCAATCAGTTCACTCCAATTCAGCACGGGCCTGTAACTACAAAGACGTTACCTTAGATTTTGTTAGTTTAAGGTAAGTTATTAGTTCATTTTTGAGGCCCTCACAACCAAAAACATATGATTCCAACTGGGTTCTGATAGAAAACAAACAAAAAATAAAAACAAATATAAAACAAATATAAACAACATTAAAAAGCTGTTGAATACAACGTAAGATTCGAGGTTTTTAACAGTCACCCCAGCACTTAACCTCCATCATGAACACGTAAAAGCAAAGACCATGCAGCGATATGAAAACCAGCCCTGCCCTTCGATCACCTTCTTGTAGCACTAAATTCACTAAGTAAACCTCTAAGGCGCAAAAGAAAGATAATGCTCAAGTACAAGCAACTAGGACAGGTGGTACAGAAAAATGATGCAAAAAACCATTACAATATATAAGATTTTAATCTCTTATTTATGATTCTTCCATAAAGTTTATTATAAGTCATTATATACATCTCAAAAGTATCTCGTCACAAAATGACATTTACAATGTAACCATAGCAAAATAATTCTGCACAGAACAGTTTGCAAAATATCACATCAAAGGTAATGTAGGAGTACAACATAATTGTAGCAATTTCACCATATTAATGCTATACTGCTTATACTTTGGGCCCCCAAGCAAAATAACTTCACACGCAGAATAGGTAGGCAAAAATACTTGTCTTTTTTTATATCATTTTATCTCAGTTAGTTCTCCATGGAACAGAGTGTGAAATGTATAAAGTAAGTTTAACGTGGCGAGTAGGTCCCACTACTTCTTCCAGTGAAATCTAGATTTTTGTTATAGAATTACATGAGCGGTCCAAATCCTGCTTGACATCTGAAAATCAACTCATCTGTAAAAACAACTCTAAAATGAAATACCTCTAAAAACACAATGGGGACAAAATTTATTACTGAAGTGTCTATTATTCCTATTCCATACTAACGAATCTCTATAAGAGAGACTGAAAGCAGCACTGAAAATAACGTATTTAATGACGGAATGAAAAGGAGAGTGAGGGGAAGATAAAAATAGCTTAGGACCAAATTTGCACTAAACATAACATGAAAGTTTTCTTCTAGACTTGCAGAATAAGTTGGTCTGTTGCAGGGACATTCATCTAACCAAATACGAGGCCCTATGGGAACTCCGAGGAGATTAAAAAGAAATAATGAAGGCATAATTGTGGGTTAGCTGGGAATAGTTCTTTCTCCTCCTCAGCATATGGAGAAGTGTGTCAGTCAGATGGTGCACACTGGAAGGTATAATACCTAGGGGGTTTGAGCGGCTGATGCTTCTTTATCTCTTCGTTTTGCTTTCAAATTTCTTTTTTCATCTGTTATTTTAAGAGATACCAGGGCTCGAGGTATTCTCTGTGGGTTTGTCTCGCCAGTTTTTTTTTTTCCTTGGGGTGGGAAACCGAATATTCACATTCATTTACACATTGAAAATTATTTCATATCCTATCCTTTCAGGTGAAACACACCTGCTCAGATAAATGGATCAGAAATTATAACGTTACATGTCTATTACTATTGCAGTCTTTAAAAGGAATTTTAAAAAAGCAAAACCAACAGTGCAGACAAGCACCTTTGATAGCATTATTTCATATTTTATCATCTATTAGTTCTTCCTTATGGCCTTTGCTGGACATAAACTGCTTCTACTTTGTTTAAACTCCAACTTTCAAATCTATTCTTTCCCATCTGACAAACGAAACAGCTACATCAGAGAATGTGGACAGAGAGATTAAACCGGCAATGTTTTTAATGCCATCTTAATTGAACCTCAGTATTCGTGCACTTCTATCTACCAGATTTGCATGCAGAAATATTTTTGAGCATATGTAAAATAACTGAAATCCCAAATCACCTTCAAGATACAGTATTTTATCTGTAGATTTGGAACACTGGAAGGACAAATTAAATAAGAAAGAAAGAAAGAAATAAATATATAAAAACAACCAAAAAACTACACATAACCAAAACCAAACCCAACCCAATCACTGGTCCTTTCCAAGAGCAAGTGGCACTGGTAGCACCTTATATTCAAATGAGCTGGAATTACAAGATAGAACATATGCACCTTTCCCTGCTTCATTATAGGTGTAACAGTAAAATTACAAGACCCAGGTTATTAATACAAAGGTGCAAATTAAAGTTCTACCTGCACGTGGCATGGTGAACTCAGCCCCACTGAAAACACCACCCTGAACACAAAGCATTTGTGCCTGCACATGATCTTCCCCATGAATAGCAGAGTGAAACGCCCTTGCCTGGAAAACCTTCAGCTAATGTAAAAGACAAGTTTAAGTCCCATTGCAAATGCAGAAACTTAAACCAGAGTGACACTTCTTAAGGCAAATTGGTTTGGAGCTAGCTTGTGTCCCCTTCTGTTCCTCTCCTTACTCCACAGAGATTATAGCTGGCTGCTTCGGCTGTTACAAGACAGAAAACTGCTACACCTCCTCATGTCAGCCAACATCTCATCCTGCCCGTGCTGCTGTAATCCAGCAGCTCCTCAGATTCTTACATCTATGCCCCAGGGATGTTAATCTGGATTTTGGAACCAGCTTTTAGCGCTCTCACTGTACAACAGCGTACTTAGTCAAAATTACTTGCTCAGTTCAGCTACAGAGCGCACTGAGGACAGGACTATCATTAGCAAATATGAAGGATAATAGTGGAGCTGACTCACTACGTTTTCTAGATTAAAAAAAATAAGAAAAAAATTAAAAAAAGGTAAGACATCAACTACCAAGCTTCAGTCCACTTCCTTCTCCTCGTCAGCAAGCATCTCTAGCTAAAACAGAAAAACCTTGCTGGGAAGGAGAAAAATAAAATCCCAACAACAAAAAAACCCAAACAAAACCAAAAACCACCAAAACAAGCTACAATCAATGAAAAAAACAACCCAAACAAACAATCTCAGCCCAGAATATATAATAGTGTAAATCAGCAATAATGTGTTTTCTTGAAAGAGTAGGATTGCCTCAAAGCAGCCAAAATGCAGTGTTAAAACAGGTCACTGCCTCCAAGTTGAAATAAAACCCAAACAACAAAAAACCCCAAACAAAACCAAAAACCACCAAAACAAGCTACAATCAATGAAAAAAACAACCCAAACAAACAATCTCAGCCCAGAATATATAATAGTGTAAATCAGCAATAATATGTTTTCTTGAGATTTGAAAGAGTAGGATTGCCTCAAAGCAGGCAAAATGCAGTGTTAAAACAGGTCACTGCCTCCAAGTTGACTTCCCCGGGTACGGAAAAACAGACAGACCACTTGAGGAGAAAGAATAATTAATCACACAATGCAAAATGCAGTGTTAAAACAGGTCACTGCCTCCAAGTTGAGTTCCTCAGGTATGGAAAAACAGAGAGATCACTTGAGGAAAAAAAAATAATTAATTACACAACATAAAGGCAGACTTCTAAGTTAAAATCACTTTCTAAACTAATGCTCTGATATGAAATTGCAAGCCATTTAGCATGCCTATAGGATGAAACTCGGGTATTGTATGGAGTGTTAAAACAGGTCACTGCCTCCAAGTTGAGTTCCTCAGGTATGGAAAAACAGAGAGATCACTTGAGGAAAAAAAAATAATTAATTACACAACATAAAGGCAGACTTCTAAGTTAAAATCACTTTCTAAACTAATGCTCTGATATGAAATTGCAAGCCATTTAGCATGCCTATAGGATGAAACTCGGGTATTGTATGGATTAAGGTAGTAGATGGGACATGGATCGAGAGATATTTTGGGGTTACATCATTGGAAGATACATACCTGGCTCTTTTTGTGGACACAATCGTGAAATGAGGCTACAGACCACATTGCATCCTACCCAGTTTGGATGAACTGGGTTTTAATCGGTGGGTTTGTGTTTGACCCCACCTTCATGTTGAATGGGCATTTAGCCCGAATCATAACCCAGTCCTTCGTCTGTAGAGCTTCCAAAAACATATTTGAGCCCACTTATGAAAATTAAGCAGAACAACCAAATTATGAATAATTGCTAGGAAGAAAAGAGACATATTTGAGCCCACTTATGAAAATTAAGCAAAACAACAAAATTATGAATAATTGCTAGGAAAAAAAGACAGGAACTAGTGGAGATTAAAAGAAGATGATGTATTAGACTGGAAAGAGCTAGTCTCCAGAAATTATCCTCATTTTTTTTTTTAAGTTGAAATGGGTGAAAGTATTTTACAAAAGTTGTTTTTAATGAGACATTTTCTCTATATCATATCAGGACAGAACTGTGAACTTTTTTTTTTAAAGGAATTACTTGACAAACTGATCAGTGCCATATCACTGCCTCCAGACACAGTTCTTTTAATGATGTCCAGACTACTTAACTATTAAAATGAAATTGTGAGCCAGCACAGTAGGAAGTAGATTGAGCAAGCTGAAGATCAAAGATGATACCATCACAGTGGCCTTTGTGTGCTCACCGTAGGTTTGCTCTAACTGAAGGGTAAAGTAGTAGTGAATTGAATTATATTGGGTTGGTTCTACAACAGAGCATTGAAAGCAACATAAAAGAAGGGTCAAATAAAAATAGTACAAGCCTACCTACCCTGGGTAAGATTAAAACCTTTTCTGTAATGCCATGAGCCATTTTATTGGTTCATGTAAATAGTGGCAGTGTGTCTGTGAACACAAACCTCAGTAATTTATTTGTTAGATTGTTTTGTAGATGTACTCTATAGACTTTACACATGTTGGCTGTGATATCGGGTATGTGCTGTCCAGCAGACTTGATATCTGCAGTCCTACCAGTCCGCTTGCTTGGAGCATCAATAGAACTGCCCTGGAGATAAGATGAGTTTGGGTTTCTTTTAGAAATTAGCCTACAGAAGAAAACCATTGCAAACAGCAATTATTATTCTCTGCCTTCACATCTTGAGTAAATGTAATATAAATATTGAATCACAATAAATTCTGGACACAACCTGTTTCCCAGGGACCACAAGTTGTTTATTGAGGTGCTGAAAGCGCAGCATGCCTGTGCAGCCTTTGTGGCTATCACCACCCAAAGACCAAAACATCTGTTGGATAAATACCATCTAAAGCATTGCATCCATACATAAACTAACGTGAAAACTTCCCCTCCTACAAGGAAAGAAGAGCTGCTCTTACAGTCCTAAATGAATTGGTTGTATTTGAAAGTTCAACTATTCTGCCTATGTAAAGTACTAAGACAAAATACCGTCTTCCCATGATATTTCTGCTGATCAACTCATTTCATCTTCTGTGTTAGCTACAGGTTGATGCACCACGAGAGCTGTATAGGGAACAGCGGTGCTGACCAACTCCACTCTGCTCCAGGAGCCCCCTGCTCCTGAGCTGGCTCAGGGATGGATGAAAAAGTTATTTTTTCTGGATTTTCTTTACAGGCCACCATACCATCGGGGTCCGAGCACCCACACTTGAAGAGCTTAATTTAGCTGGTATTGGTGATTAGATTAAATCATACTAAATGCACTGTATATAGACAAGGGGTAACGGACACAAGCTGGAACACAGGAGGTTCCACTTCAATTTGAGAAGAAACTTCTTCTCAGTGAGGGTGACAGAGCCCTGGCCCAGGCTGCCCAGAGAGGTTGTGGAGTCTCCTTCTCTGCAGACATTCAAAACCCGCCTGGACGCCTTCCTGTGTAACCTCATCTGGGTGTTCCTGCTCCGGCAGGGGGATTGGACTGGATGAGCTTTGGAGGTCCCTTCCAATCCCTAACGGTCTGGGATTCTGTGATTCTGTATATCTACACAGCCTTAGTTTTGAGAGAATACAGTACAAAGTGCAATCCAATGGGTAACAACACAAGAGAAAAGCTAATGTTCATTAACATACAAAGACATAGATAAAAGTTTTCTGTATTTGCACATCCTAAACCACCACTAAAAACATTGTTATTTTTGGTTGAAGTTTTTTGCTATTTTACTTTGAACTTGCAGTATTTGGGATTATTTCCAGCTGCTTTTAGGCTCTTTTTAAACAGTCCCAGGCAAAACACGGACCAAACAGCAAGAAAGACTATCAAAGTTGCAGGACAAAACTGGCTTATTAATTACCTTTGCATTTTATTCTACAACTACCCCTTCTACAGAAGTGGTCTGTACACACAGCACAGATATGCAAGCACACAGAGCTTGTGCTGCAATTTTAAAATTTATTTAAGTGAAATGTAAATAAATTTTAAATATTAGGAAGAAGTTACAGGTGCTCAGGGAGAAGTTATTTGTATTTTATGGGATTCATTTTCCACACAGTATGTGCAGGGAATTAGCTACAAAACTTTCCATTATTACCCAGGGAAGTTGCCTGTTTAATTCTCCTTGTGTTGTTAAGAAGATTTACCTCTCCGTGTTGTTTTAATATTTAAAATATCAGAGAGGGGGTTTGGGCAGGGGATGAGGGGTGGAAAGGGTGTCCCAGGGAGTTTTGGATGAGGTTCACCTGGGTGTTGGTATCCATCACAGGTGTGCCGGGGGTTACAACAGGAAGTTGGGTGAGCCCAGGTTGGTCCAACAGAGGCACAAGGGGAAGAGTATTCAGCTGGATCAAGTTGTACTATTACAGAATCATTAAAGTTGGAAGAGACCTCTAAGATCATCAAGTCCAACTGTCACCCTAAAACCTTTATGCCCACTGAACCATGCCCCCAAGTGCCACATCCACACACAGAAGCACCTCCAAGTGATGGTGACTGGATATGGTTTAGGGGGTAGACAGGAGCGGTTGGACGTGGTGAGTTTAGGGGGTAGACAGAAGCGGTTGGACGTGATGATCTCGGAGGTCTTTTCCAACCAAGCGATTCTGAGATTCTGTGACTCCACCAACTCCCCAGGCTACCCCTTTACCCCAGTGCATGGTAAAGAGTGATCAGAAGCCCAACCAGCCCTAATGTGAATGGAATCCTCCTTGTCCCTTGCTCTGATCCATCAGTCTCCAGCTCACCCCTGTCTCCATAAACAGGAGCCCATTGCCATCTCAATAACCCTCTTATCCTTTGTCCCTAAAGGCTGAGCTTGCTCTTTCTCTCTTCCTTGAAAGTGTCTATAGTGAAAAACAGAATGAATCAAGACAAACTTTACTGACCACAAAGTGCCTTTGCATCCAGCATGTTCTGGGAGCAATGTTTGTGAGCCTTAGTTACTTGTAGCGAAATGTGCAATCAAATTTACAAGCACATGTGAAGAGCAGATTAGCTAAGCCACTGTGTCATAGATAGTTCATCCAAAAAACACAGGTAAGAGCACCTTGTGTGCTTCCAATCACCTCAGCATATAATTGCCAGTACCTGCACTACTTACAGCACCTAAACTCACCTGTGGAGGACTCACAGGACGAGTATCCCAGAAACACACCCTGCACCAGCAATGTAATGCAACACACAGATACTTCACCAGCTGAAGATAGGTTCTTTCATTTCGTTTCAGCCTACATACACTTTTACTATGAGTTTTTCTGCTAAATTCCATGGAAAATTCTTATTCTGAATTTATTCTCACTTAATGAGACTGAAATAATCCTTCTTAATGCTATCCCCTCATCAAAATTCAAAACACTGCTACAGGAAGAACTTGTCATGAGACAAGCTAAAAATATATATGGCACAATAGGTAAAGAGAAACTATTAATATGGTAACTATTAGTTTTCCCTAAAAGAAGAAAACACCAAACTTAACCCAGAAATAGAACAATCAGAGAACAAAACCTGCCCTTGAGATCTTTCCTTATGTACCCTTCTCAAAACATTTTGCATAGGACATTTTTTTTCCTCATTTAATTTTGGCTTGTAGCCTCTCACAAACTGAGAGCAACTTATTTTATAGCCCTGATGAGTTCGTAGTGAATCACTTGGTTAGATCCCAAGCAGCTCTGATCTAAGATAATACAAACTTTCTTTGCCAAGGAGCCCTTGGATCTTCGGTGAGACAGCGTGCCCTGAGGCGCACACATTTCTAAAGCTTCTATGTCTTCATCCACTTCATAATTACAAGTGGAGATTTTTAACATACATTTTTGTGGGAGTTAAAAAAACCCCACACTTTTTTTTTCCCCCACAAATTTCTAAATTGCATCATGAATCAAAATGGTTTCATTAACAAAGAGTAACTTAAAAGCAGGTCTCATGACCAAGTGGACTAGGTTCTAAGTTCCAGTATCACAAGAAGAAATCAGGGAGCAGAGTAGAGTATAATCCTCTACAGAAAAGAAGCCAGAAACTTTGCACAGAGAGGATCAAAAAAGCGTGATTGAGTAGTCACATGCTAAACCTAATCAAAACCCTTAAGGAACACTGATTAAATTTTATTTGCTTATATATTTTTCTACTTCCATGCTATTATACACTTCCCACTTCACCTGAAGATGCGAAATGCAAAGAATATGAAGGCAGTCCAGTGTACTCAAAGTTTCACCAGAAAGACATAACTTATGAAAATATTTAATGAGTATAAAATCATTTAATTCAAGCTCTCATCTGTATCTCAAAGCAGTAAAAGGTTGGCAGAAATTAACATCAAGAAGAAGCTAGAATCTATACAAAACTGGTAATTGGAGCAAAAGATGCAGATACAGAAAACTGCTGGAACCTAAGTAGGACCATTTTTTTGGGGAAAAAAGATAAATATATATATGTATATCTCACTTACATATATATCTCTTTCTTACATATATATATAAATATAGATATCATATATATCTCTCTTACATATGTAAAATATATGTATTATACATATATATCTCATGTATATCTACCTCTTACATATATATATT
>NW_010194264.1:0-13412 GCF_000695765.1 Mesitornis unicolor | reverse complement strand
CGAGCGATTCTGTGATTCTGTGAGTCTGTGATACTATGAACTTCTAAACTTTTACTTTGCAGTTGTTAAACCTTGACTTCTTGGTGGTTATGGAGCTCTTGGTGTTACTGAAATTGGGAATAAAACCTCTTAACATAAATGTAGTATTAAAAGGCAGGCATTCTCTTTATTTCAGCACTGGATACACAGGGGAATAGTCCCTCCAAAAATGTGCATACCTAGCACTGTTTCTCATGGAATATTTATACAAAAGTTTACAAGATTAAATGCTCCTAGTTACAATGATTGGTTAGTAATTTACATATGATTATAATATCTGTTGATTCATCCCTGGAACAATTTGTGCCTGTGCAGGGTGAGGGTCTTCACCTGGGCAAGGATCTTTTTGACCTGTGGGGGAATATTTTAGTATTATGAGGCCAGTTTGCTTGAGGACACTGAACTTCTGGTGCCAAGTTCTTGACTGAATCAAGGGCCATTTAAATAAACCCATGATTTTGGTATCTACATCCTGCTAGTTCAGGTCTTGGTGTCCTGAGGGTATTAAATTTATAGATTTTCCAAGGCTATTTTCTTTTAATCTGGTTCCTCATGACTACTCCACATTGTTTTATAGTTAGCAGCTGTGTTAGTCATCATACAATCTAAAGTTACATGTCCCTTATAAGTTTAAGACTATAGATTATGGCTACATTTGTATAGAACACTAAACTTCACTTATGACCAGATTCCTACTATGATCTCATCATCGGGCTACACATAGAAACTTATCACTGATCACGTAGTAACTGTATCTGAATACAGAAGTTAGCACGTAGGTAGCAAAACATTAACAATTGTAAGAGAAGGGGATTTTCCTAACAAAGTGACATAAGTGTTCATCAAAATGTTTCTGAAAAGAGAAGAGAATGCCCACTGAAAAGAGAAGCATTTGGCCAACATCTTGTTCAATTTGGGGAAGTCAATAATTGAGTATATTAAGCATCAATATAATGCTCCAATTGCAGCTACTTGCTGTAATTTGAGGCACCAACCAGGCACACCTCCTTTATCTTCCAACTTCAGGTGATCTTCTGTCAGAAAGCAGGTCTTTGGGTATATAAACTGGTAGGTCAATAAATTCATTACCTAGATGGAGGAGGAGTTCTTTGAGAACATCTATCTTATGTATATAGAACCCTGTCTTCTAGAGCGTTTTTTAAAGACTAAGCAAGAAAAAAAAATAACTGAAACATAAGGAAATAATGTCTTTTATGTATTTATTCAGAGTATTCAATAAGTATTATCAACTATTTAGGTGTGGGAGTGTTATAGTTACAAGAAAATTCTAGCCGATTGGGGAATTCTGACCGGTTAGGGTGGGTAATTGTTTCAGCAGTAAAGCTAAAAGAGCACTTTGACTAATCAAGGTAATTTAAGTGGGCAAGGTAATTGGGGGCGGGCTGATAATTATGTAAGTTAGAATAGGTATTTGTTCAAGCTACAGAATTAAAAGAAAGATTGCAAGATATATTTGTATAAGCAATTAGAAAAAGCACAAACCATGTCCGAAGGGAGCATTAAATAATAGGATGGAAAGGAGGAGTAATAACTGTATTGAGATCACCATGCGAATGGACCGAAACTTCCGTGAGAATAGACATGGACTGAAGCTTTCTCATGGGAATGGACTGACGGACCGAAACCTCTCTTAGGGCAGTGGACTGAAAGCTTTTCTTTGAAAAAATTATAGGGGTACATTCTATGGGGAACCAATCAGAGTGATAGATAAAGGAATATGTAATCCTCTTATGTAATCCTCTTATGTAATCATCTTATGCATATGCATGATCATATGATTTGCTTTGTTAAAATTGTATAAAAGGACTATGAAAATGTACGGACGATGGAACACACCTTTGAGGGGCTACCCTCTGTGTTCCCCAGCACTGCAAATAAAGAAGTGCCTGCTTATCTGCAACTGTGTAGATAAGTTTTTCTCGTTGTGATTGCGACCCCGTCAACAGGAGTATTAAGAAAACTATAGGTATGAAATTGAGGAAGCACTATGGTATGAAAAAAACACTGTAATGAAACATTTCCACATGAACTGAAAAAAAATAGTATTAATATGGTTTTAACATTGTCTTTATTCTTAATGAGAAATTAAGAACAATATCCTTTTCCTTCCAGATGTCTCTACCTCACAGTTAATCTCTCAAAAGAATAGAAACATACTTGTGGACAAAGTGAAAAACAATCTTGAAAGTCATGCAAATATCTTATGTTAAAACAATACACCAATACTTTTCACAGCTCTTCTGGTTCCTGAGTAGCTATACAAACATGTACAACTGAGTAAATAGATTTACTATTATACTGTAAATGTGTTTTTTCTGTTGAACCATTAAATAGTTCTTCGTCTCCAGGTCTCAATGTCCTGTAAAACTGGATGTGCTAGGGTCTTGACGATCTGCTAGTTGGGTGCCCTTAACACAGGCCCCTTTCCCTGCCACTTGCTTGCATCCACACCCAGACATTCCCATTCATGCTCCCTTCACACCAATCTTAAGAGTTTCCATTACAGTTCTCACTGTCAAACCCATGGACATGGTTGTTGTAGGCTAATTATGTTGCAAAGATAAGACCTCAGGCCTACATTAACTTATCGTTAATATTTTAATGCACTGTAGTAGTGTCCATCATGATTCTGCCAGCATAATTAGGCCACTTGAGGAAACAAACTATATATAGCTGTCTTCAACTTGTTTTATTTTTCTTTCTCTTACTTTTGTTATAGCTGTGCACTGTCTTAACTATAGTTGTCATAAATTGTTAGTTATCAGTTCTTGTTATCATAGTTATCTTGTAGGTACCCCATAGTTATCTCACTTTAACGATAGGATATACGTGAGATAATGATAGTATAATAATGCCAAGACATAACTGTATCTGTTGCTGTCTTTGAGTTGTTGTACTTACGTGTTATGGTCTATATAAGCTATTGAAATAATTGCTGTCGGTCTCTTTCCTCATTCAGTGACAATGCTGAATGGTCCTGTTCTTCTCAGCCAACAACTTGGTGGAGAATGTGAATGTTAGTGTAACTTTTCTCAGGTAAAAGTGCTGAGGATGAAGGTCTGTAAACCGCCGCGTGACTCTGGTCAGAAATGAGGAGTGTTGAGTTGGTGGTGGCTCCCCTGGTATCCCTGAAGAACTCTTCATTCCACTGTCAGGCTGAGATATGCATGGGCAAGGTGTGATGCCCCTTATTGCCCAGAGGGAGAGACAAGAAATGCTGTACTGTGGCAGTGGGAAGGATGTCAGCAGTTTTTCCTTCCAATGATAGTAGGATACCACTTACATGTGTAACAGTACGGATCAGGATCCACGGTTCTGCACACCTAGTTCTGAAGAAGACAGGAATTCAAATGGTGTTTCTTCTAGTCTCGTAACCACAGTGTAGAGGCATTTCCACCTCTGCTATGAGAATGACTGGTTGATTTTTCACCAGGAGGTTGGTGTTTTCTTTAACTTGGTATGCTGTTTATCTGTAGGTCACCCATCAAGGTAGCTAACAGTCTTCATGCATGCTTGCTAACCAAAACAACTTTGTTCACTTCAGATGCAAACTAAGAGTCTTTCAGGTGTTGCATGGGTGTGATGTTTTTCCAAGTGTGGTTCCAGATAGCCTTATTGTGTTCTTTGTCTTGTAAACATTTGTACTTCACAGTTCCCAGAATTCTCAGGAAAACCTCTCTCTACATAGACATATTTACACAGGTGTTTGTGTCTAAAGTGCATTTAAAACAATTTATTATTGACGCCTACTTGCAGCAATTTAATTGATCTGTGTTCACATTTTATTATTTTGAAGTTTTCTTTTCAAAAGTTTGAACCTTGTCTGAGGAGGATATTCAACACCACGGCAAATTAGATTTCCAATTTCCTGAACTGAAAGGAAGGAGGAGGTGAAGTGCCTCAAGACCACCATGTTTTAACGTTCCTTTTGCATTGACTTCCTTGCTAATGTAGACAAAACCTGAATCAACACCACTTAATCTCTTTTAAATCCTTTCAGCCTATTTTTAAAGATTACCAAAAGAAAACAAGCATATCTTGATTCCGTTTGAAAAGAGCTATTAGAGATCTATGAATAGAATTCTGTTGCTTTGAGTACAGAGATTTTATTGTCAATTCACATGATTTTCATAACTGACTGTTCTCATTCAAATCTGTAAACTAAAAAAATTTATCAGTCTCACTAGAACATCTCTCAGCAATACATCTACTGCATACAGGAAAACACTGCCAAGAAACAGTCCTCGTAGGAGCTGTGTGGATACGTTTATGTACCACATGGTCCTCATATTAAGAATGGAGATAGGTGTAGTAAAGGGATAACTCTGCCTGCAGAGATAAGGGTGCAATACACAGCTCCGTGTGTTTTTCTGGTGCAAGGAGCCAGACTTTTTGAAATGCAATGGAAGATAATACACAACACCTATCCTCGAAGTATAAAGGAAGGACAAAGCAAGCACACAGTTTGTGTTGTTCTTGCTAGAGACACACAAATATTGATATCTTCTTGAGACAAATATGTTGGTGCCTTGAAGCTGGCCAAGTGTTTGCCAGCAGAAAAAGCTCCCAGTTGTTCCTTCTGAAGACCAGCTTTGGAGTTTTCTGGCAGTGATCTCTGAGTTTGCTGGTGCTGAGGTTCCTGAGAGGAGTGTTATTCCTTGAATTCTGGAGCAGGACACCCATCTTTATTACAGAGAAGCTAAAAAGAATGACTTGATTTTTCTCATGCTTTTTTAATTTTTAGTATTTGAGAGCCCTTTGAAATGCACATCATTCAATGCAGCTGTTACAAGCTTCAAGTTTCTCCTTTTTTTTCTGTAGGGATTTCTCAGAAGTGTGTGTGGTAAAATAATTTTTGGAACTCGAGTGGCTTTCTTCAGCTACAGCACTTTTAATGCTCCAGATTGTTTAGGACACAGAGATCGAAGAGAGCCTTTGGAGCCAGCAACTTGTCACTGCAATAGGACGAATACTAGATGTCAAATGAAAGTAGCAGTTAGAGTAGCTTTTAATTCAATATTCATTAAATTAACTTGACCAGTTTCTGTTGCTGTCATCCTGATTCTGTATCAGTAGAAGTCATTGTAGCTTATTTGAGTAATAAATTCATACCATTGTAGCCTGGTAAATATGATTCCTTCACAATTTACAAGTGACAGGCTTTGTATTAAGATAACATTGCAGGTCTCAGGACTTGTCACGCTTTGCCTGGGCTGGTTTTGCCTTGTCCAAAGCTTTCTGTCAGTTTTGTCTAATATGTAACAGCATTTTTGGCTATTGCCCAATTTGTGTTACTTTTGCTCAGCTTTGTATAATTGTGCAGTACAACCCTAGTTTTTAAATAGATGGTAGTAACAAATGTTTATTCTGAGTGGAATGAACTATTTATGACTCTAGCCCAAAGATGTATTGTGGAGGGGAGTATGTGCATGGAATAACTGAGGCCTTGAATGAGTGCAGAGGTGCTAGAACTACTCACCAGTGGCCAGTTACTGATAGTTAAAGGAATGAAGATTTGGGAGCTGGGCAAAACTCATCTTAGAGGTAAAAAGAGGAAAAGGAAACAGTACCCATCAAGTGTAAAATGGGAAAATCAGTTCTAACATAGAGATACATACCCAGGCAAGAAGAGCAAGTTGCATGTTAGAAAATGTTTAAAATAGTGCCAAGAAGACTGTAGGACAAGTAGGAAGAAGTTACCAATGTATTCACCTCCATCAACATCGTATCTTTCCAATGAAAGAAGGGCCTGGAAGGCTGACAATCTGCCATAACCCTTTTCCAGGCTGAAACCAGCAACCTTAGGAGCCAGATGGGCAGTGAAAGAGAGAGCGTAATACCAAAAAAAGAACAACAAAAAAAAAGGGCTAAATGCTAGGGTGCTTTTGTATAATAATTTAAATTTTAGTTACAATTTTAATGACTTTCTTAGTGAGGCTTCTTCCATTCTGAATAGAAAATTTGGACTACACATATGAATATCATTGTAATTTGGCTACACTAATAATAACCATTTGTTGTATTTTGATTAGATTAAGGGTTAATCATATTAACAATAAATTCTTGACTTTGCATTCAAGATACATTTTCTTTTGCCCATTCTAGCTTATCTGACCTGCAATAGTGCTTATCAGAAGAACTAAACATCTGATTGAGGTAAAATAGGAGAAAGATGGAGATTTTGACTTTGCTGTGTTAGGCATCTTTGACTGTTAAGCATCTGAGAAATTTCTGAATAAGGGTGAATTTTCTAACAATGGTTCACTTTGAAATGCAATCCGTCATTCAGACAAAAACAACCTGAAGTTGATTGCTTTCAACCTCACCTATTTTGTGAGAGAGTTTCTATTCTTTCAAGGTCTCTTTTTTTTTTTCTAACAATGTTAGCATAGAATATGCAGTTATTTTTCTCAAATAGCCACATCTAATCACTTTGTTCAGCATGCTACTACAGAGAAACTGAATATTTTTGTTCCTATTAAAAAGTATTTACAATCCTATTATTTTTTGCTAAGCCTTCCATTCAGTGATAATCTAGTAATTTTACAATCACTTTGTAAATCAGAATAGTAATGGAAACAGTATTACCCATCTACTCGAACAGAATGAACTCTTCATATTCCTTTTTTCCTTAATATGAAAGAGTCTGCAACTGTATTTCCCAAGCTTACACCATCAACTCAGGACAAGGGAGAAGCCATGTAGTCTCTCTATACGCTGTTTCTGTCCAAGAAACTGGTGGTTTTCTCAGTTTCTGCACACTTGAAAGGGTTCTGGGCTTATCTGTGTGGGCAGATACGTTGTTCACTGCAGTGCTGTCTCTGGTGCTTTTTAATTATGAGGATCCCAGCAGGAAATGTTGTAGTAGACTTCTGTGTGCACCTGTTGCAGTCAAGAGAACATTCTGATTGATTAAAGTCGTTAAAGTAGATATTTGCTTAAACTGCAAAGTTAGAATTACAAGATATATGTGTACAAATACTTAGAGAAGGTACGTACCATTCAGAGGTGCATACTGGACATAGAACAGTTGTGATAAGATAAGGAATAGGCAATAACTTTTCTCATTTCTGCATGCCAAAATTATGTAGAGGTGAGTTTTTGAAGTAAATCAATGTCTTGTATGAAATATTATGGTAGTTAGGAACCAATCACGGTAAAGGGCAAATTAAAAAGTGGACATTTTATGTATACTTGTGTAATCTTGTGAAATCACTTTGTTAAAAATGTATAATAAGCTGTGAAAATGTATGGCCTTTGGAGCACAATTAGAGGAGCTATCCTCTGCTTCCCCAGAGCTGCAATAAAGATGTGCCTGCTTATCTGCAACTGCGTAGGTAAGTTCTGTCATGATTGCAACCCTGTCAACACACCTACATAATGCGATAGAGTTTTAAGGGAGCAATATTTAATAAAGGAAGGACAGTGCAGCTTATTCACTATCAAGTAATACTAATGAGATTAGAATATTAATTACACTGGAAAATAGAAAAAATTGCCATTACCTATCACATGACCTTGCAACTTTCTCCCATGAATAGCACTTCTCACAGTCCATGCTGTTACTCATTACATTACACACTACAACAAGTTTCCAAAGACAGTTTAATGAATGCTGTTATTGAGTGGGAAGACAGGCTCAGCACCTAAAGAAACTCATAGCAGAAGTTGCAAGGTCCACAGTATGGCAAGAGTCTTTCTTTTCCTGTTTTGCAATGTATTGAGCAGAACTACAGAGAACAGTTTTAACGAGATTTCTAAAATTTAGAGAAGGTTGGACACCCCTGTCCTCAAAGAAGGAAATGCTTCTTTTCTGTACATGTGTTGGCTTCATTATCTGCCTGTGTCTCATCCTGACAAGCTCCTTGCAGCTCTTCTCCAATGCCACAGCAATCTCACCTGGTGTCAGGTTATGAACAACCAGGATTTTCCAATGCTTTGATTACCTGCATGCACAGATGTTTCAGTAGGTCCTCCTGCAAGCTCACATGGAGCAGCTTGAGTCCCACCTCTTCACTCATGTCAGCACATGTCTCAGCAGTTAGCCTCTGAATTGAACTTGTAGAGAATTTGGGACCTCTAGCCGGTCCAGCACACAGCATTGGGCACACTCCTGCCTTGCTTTTGATGCATTTCTGTGTGTCCCTCCTTCTGGGCTTCCTGGCCCTGAATGCAGCACAGAGCTTTAGCCAATGCCAGAAACACCCTGGCCAGTTGAAAGTGAGGTGGAGATTATCCTCTGTCAAATTCACTATGGATGCATAGTTTTTGTCACCTCCGAATTTTCCATTTCTATAAAAATTGGGAAGGTGTGACTGATTATTAGAAAAAGCAGGTAAGAGATCTTGGGAGACACAATCCATGAGACTATACAGGCTGGTTGTGAAAAACAAACCTTGAGGGAGGTGCTAATAAACTGTTTTACGCAGGATGATTGCAGGAAGTTATGTGGTGTTTGTTTAGATCTATCTTTAGAATAGATAAAGCTGAAAATACATTCTCTATTTGCTATGTTGTGGCTGAATTTTGTGTTCGTTTTCTTTTGCTTTTTCTCCTGAATAGCACTCCCTTCTCAACTTCTGGAAACCTGATTGCCAGACATTTATTATCTAGCTTACAAAGTAAGCTTCAAATGGCTGGCAAATCCAAATGTTCCTTCTCCTTCCCCGCCCTGTGAACATACTTGTCTGGCCTTTCTTGTTTAAGTCCATCGAACAGAACTGTTAAGGCCAAGCAAAGCCCTGTTTGCCTGGCCTTTATAGTCGCTTTCCTCCAGACATCCTCCAGCCTTGTCATCCAGCCTTTTCCTTCAGAAATAGTAAACAAGAATGAGCTTCACTGATGAAAATTCAACAAATTTGTGTTAAAAAGTTTGTTTGGTTGTTTTTTGGTTTTTTCCTAACTATTTTTTTTCAGTCAGAAGCTTGAAAACAATTGAACGGGATTAACTCAGGATAAGAGTTAGGCTCCTATCATCCTGAAGAAAAAGGCTAACCACATGTCATGAGAAAACCTAGATAAAAGCCCAGGCAGAGGTCATTACCAAAGTTTATGAAGTGGTATTTGGGCAGGTAATCACAGCTTTCCAGAGGCATGCTTGCTTACCTGTGTTCTACATGGGAAGGCCAGCAAAAAGAGACTCAGCCTTTTTATATGGCAGTCCCTTGACCTCTGTAGGGATCTGAGGGACAAAAACATGCTGGTGCTAGATTCATCTGTCCCATTCCTGTGAATGATCTGTCCTTCTGTTGTCCGAAAAGTACATTTGTTGCCTGGTGTGCAGTGAACCAATTCTTACACACTCAGGAGAAAGATTGCATTTTTTTCAGGCCTAAGTGCTTGGTGGAGCTGCACAAACCAGGCACACCTAACGCTGGTCATTTTGTGATATTTATACATAGAAGTTACAGAATTACACACTCCCAGTTTCAATGGTTGGTTAGCAATTTACATATAATTATAATATCTGCTGATTCATTCTTGCATCAAACTGGGCCTGTGCAGGATGAGGGTCTTCACCTGGGCAGGGGTCTTTTAGACCTGTGGGCAGGTATTTTATTATTGCAGTGAAGTAATTTCACCTAAGGACACCTAATTTTCTACTTTCCATGTCAAGTCCTTGATTTAATCAAGAACAACTTAGTTAAGTCCATTATTTCAGGAAACACTATGATCATGTCCATGTTTCCATGTCCTGAGGACATTCAGCACACAGACTTCTCAAGGCTAGTTCTCTGATCTGGCTTCAGGTGGCCAATCTTCATTATTTCTTTGTTAGCAGGTGAGTTCATTAACTTACATACATCTTAGCAGTTAGGATACAGATTCAAAATAAAGGCTATAGCTATACTTGGAAAAGGGATACCCTGAGATGCTTCTCAAGTGTGCTGCTTCTCTGTGAGGCTCTCATGCTACAGCTGTATCTGGAGCAGCCTCACTGCTCAGAGTAGAAGCATGTCTCCCACAGGGCCTCAAAACAGCTGCCAATGTCTTCTGCCTTCTTCTGCACTAATGCAGCTCTCAGTATAACCTTTAATATATTTCCACTGTAAGATGCAATAAGAAGCTGCACTTTTAAGGAATTTCCAGTCACTTCTTTCTGAACTGAGTCATCTTACCAGAGAGGAGAGAGTACCAAGATCTCCTCTTGGGACCACCTAGTCACAGTGGATAACAGTCTGGATGAGCGTGACATGTGCCTTCTTGGGGATTAGCGCCTCTTTCAATAAGTGCTTAAAGCATGTGGGGGATGGAGGCACTCAATTATTTGAGTAATCCAAGTAGAAGGGAAGATTTTGGGAATGATTAGAAAGCTGTTGAGGACCAATGTTCACAGTTGTTTATGGTGGCATATGGAAAATACACTACTATCACCTTCTTTCTCTAGAGACAGAAACTGTTTTACTGGCTTCTGGTGAAGACTTTATTTGATTTCCCATGGAGAATAGCAAGCAGGGCCTGAACACGTTTCTTTACCAGAGTGGAGACATCAGTACATATTCACTTCAGAGTGTTCAAGACAAGGCAAAGGCACGATCTACTTGAAACAGGTAACCAGTGTAACTCTGGCGAACCAACTAAGCAACACAGCAGAGTTGAAGAGGCAGATCATCAGTCATCTGAGAGAAATTGATGGTGCTGTCTTTTTTTTTTTTTTCACAAAATTAGGTATAAATTGCTGAATTTGCTGTTACTACTTATCTAAAGGCATGAACCTGTATAAATCCATAGATCTTACTCTTGAAACGTATCACAACTTTTCCACATTTTGAAAATTCAACCTTGAGAAAGAAAGTTCTGTTCATCTGCCTTTTATTCAGTGCTTATGTTGTGATAAGAAGACATAATGCATCTTTGGAATAGATTCTTCATTTATTGTAGAGAACATGACTGCACATGTGCCAGTAATTTTGCTTATTAGTGAAACAGTAAAGGACTGGGAGAATGCTGTCTATATATATACATTTTATAGCTAATGTGCCAAGCATTCTGGTGAAGTGTGACATCGGGTTCACAGAGTGCAAAAGCTTTAGATGGATGGATGGATGGATGGATGGATGGATGGATGGATAGATGCATAAACACAGTTTAGCTTGGGATAATTGGCTAGTTAATCTATGTTTAAATTGTTGGTCTGCTTCTCCTTTACACCTGACCTAAATGCTTTATGCATGCGAAAAATGTCCTGCTACTGATTTGTACTATTTTAATGGCAGTGCATCCCTAATTATCTTCAATAATAATATGTATCCAGGAAAATGGTGAGATTTTATTTGGTTGTTCCCATGAGATACAAGTAAATCATAGCTTTGCTGTGTGACCTTGCCTCCCTACCTTGTTTTTCTTTTATCAAGGCAGAATGGTTTGCACAGTGCTTTGAGATATCTCATTTAAGGATGAATCATGTTTGTTAGCTTTTAATGAGCTGCTTATATTCTGGCAAAATAAGAGCTATTCACTTGTTAGAAATCATAGCCAAGGCCATGGCTATCTCTAGCATTAGAAGAGACATTAGCTCAGTAAAAGAGGCCACCTCTGACACAGAGCAGTCCCACCAAATCCTGAGAGACCTGTCTTTCCGCAGCAGATCAACTGTTATATGTAGGGCTTTTACATGTCACTGAGAGCCACACACACACTCAGAGAGTGCAAAAATTAAACTTGTTCGGGTAAATTAGTTCAAAAAGTGTCTACATGTCTGGGATCTCCAAGGCCCTGGGTAGCAAGTGCACAGGCTTAATTGACAGAGAGAATTGTAACACTTATAAAGAAAATTATAGCTTGGGGCTAACACAGCTTGAGGGAATAGCGCTTAAAAGTTAACAGGATAAGAATTATTCAGCTGAAGCAATATATCTTAGGTCATTGTGTAAAGGGAGGTAGGCTACAGACAGTTCCTGATAAGACCAAGGATAAGGCCTGAAGCGTCTTACAGCTCCTGAGAACAAGAAGAACATTGCGGCAAATTGGTAGAAACCGGCTTTGTGGTCTGGAAAAACACCAAGGGTCCAGGGAGCATGCGCAAAGAACGGAGGTGAAAAGCTTAGTAGGGAAAAGGACTATTTACTTTATTCCTGAGACCCTGGCCCACAACCAGGTTATGAATATGTATAAAGGCTATGAATATGTATAGGTGCTTTTGCATAATAATGAATATGTAACATTTTACTGTATAAAGCCAAGACAAGCTGCCGCAGGAGGTGCACACATCTGTGGAGGAAAGATCCCCCGTTCGCCAAATAAACATACCTACTTTACAACCTTACAGGTTGTGGAGTCTTCTTTCCGCGACTCATAAGGTCCAGATTCCCAGTGAGACCCACAGATTGTGACAGTCTTAACAGAAAATAAAATACAGGAACATGAATGTACAAGCATACACAGTTTGCTACAAGACTGCTTAAAAACTGTTGCTGGTAAAGCAGGATTTCTACTACGAACAAAGCAGCGTATCTTTAGTCAGTCCTTTGTCAATTTAGCAACTCTCAATTCTATCAAACAGCGGCTATATCCCCAGGAATTTCCCTGACAAACGAGTCCCCCCAGGACCTCAGAGATTATCCAGTGCCAATCGAAAGAAATTTACAGCAAAGGAGAAGTGACTTAAGACACTACCTCTTTGTCTGTCTCTCTTTTACTCTATGAAGACTTCATATTTATGTGAGAAGCTTACACTGATTCTTATGGAACCTTTTCAGATTTACATATCTTAACAGAAAATCTCTTTGCTTGAAAGCTATGTTTGGACCAGCACTGGCCGGGAGTCAGGGCTGCTTCGAGTTCTGGGCTGAGTCAGGGAATGGTAGATGTTTGCTTTTCCTGGGAACAAAAGGGAGAGGCCAGAGAGCCATTACCTTGGAAAGGTCCCCCAGGGCAGGGGCATCAGCAGCTAACAGCTCTTTCAGCTGCTAACAGCTTTTCCTAGCTTGCTTCAGGTACTTGTCCCCACCACAAAAGAGACTGTGGTACCATGCCTGGCAGGGAAACTGCACCATGATGTGTTCAGTTTTGGGCCCATCACTACAAGAAGGACATTGAGGCACTGGAGTGTGTCCAGAGAAGAACAACGAAGCTGGTGAAGGAGAACAAGCTTTTTGAGGAGTGGCTGAGGGAGCTGGGGTTGTTTTGTTTGGAGAAGAGAAGACTACCTGAAAGGATTTTGTAGAGAGGTGGGTGCTGGTCTCTTCTTCCATGTAACTAGTGACAGGACAAGAGGAAATAACTTCAAGTTGTGCCAGGGGAGGTTTAGGTGGATATTAGGAAAAATTTCTTTACTGAAAGAGTGGTCAAGCACTGGAACAAACTGCCCACAGAGGTGGTGGTGTTATAAATTGAGACACAATCAGTCTTGA